>NC_090176.1:25239045-25547795 GCF_024679245.1 Pseudorasbora parva | reverse complement strand
ATAACACTGAAGACTTGAGTAATGACTGCTGGAAAATCATTGCCATATAAATTGCATTACTTTTTAAGATATATATGAAAACAGTTAATAACACTGTACATTTGTAATAATAATATTTCACAATATTAATGGTTTTTCTGAATTTTAAATGCAGCCTTGGTGAGCATAAGAGACTTCTTTCAAAAAAAATAAAAAAATCTTACCAACCCAAAACTTTTGAACATCCACTAGCTTTCAAGATTCACCTTTTAATTCCAGATTCACACGTATGAATGTGCTAAGCTGAATTTGCCCAACATTGGCCTTATCAGAGACAGACTTCTCTTATAAAATAGTCCTCTTCCCTTTTCACAACAGCTACTGTAGCTATTGGACTTTTCCTATTGTATTTTCAGCGCTTTGGGAGGACCGTGGACAGCTCTTCAGACGGGATGCATTAATGTGAGAGTGGTCAGTGAGCGATTGCTGATCCTGGAGGGTGATAAAGAGCTGGAGCCGACTGCAGAGCTGAATAACGAGGAGCCGCTGTGTAGTGCAGGAGACAGATCTGGAGGACACAGCCAGCAGAGAGGTCAGTGACTGTCTCCGCCGCACCCTTTCCTGATAGCGAGTCACGGCGGCCAATGGCATTTTAAGGCAAACAAAGTTATTCTGAGGGCAAATTGAAACAACAACAGTACAGAACATAAGTTTGAGTTGGTGCTTATCTCAGCTTTCTTAAAGCATTCCTATCCACCTTAAACATGTTAATATTTCAATTAAAATTAAAATAAATAACCACTTTATAAAAACAATAAGCTGTGGTTCAGGCCTGCAGTGGATTTGGAAGGGGTTTTTAGGCTTTTTGGGACCTATTGCTTGAGTAAAGCACTGTGAACTAGTTTTCTATTGATACATGCAAAATAAAGAGGTATTTATTATAATAGATCAGGCTTTTGATCAGCCAAGGACAAAACAAAGAATGCAAAATAGGTAGACCTTAAAGCTTCTCTTTTGTTTTACAACAGATGTATAAGCGATCCGTACAAATATGGGAAGATGGTTGATACATGTTGCATTTTTACATGCATGTTATAAGAGACTCAAACTCTTGCAGAGATGGGTTTTGTTAACTGATATGAGACACTGAAAGATTTTCGTCAGGAAACTATATATTTAAACATTTAAATAAATATAAAACATTTTTTTTTTTTTGTAAATAGATAAGTGGAATAATCAGCTGCAACAAAATTATCCCCTTCAGGATGATATAAGACCCCCCCCCCCCCCACACACACACAAACACAAACACACAAACACACACCCACCTTCTCCTTGGAATCCTGTTTTACTTTATTTCGAGATAATGATGAGCTCACTGTACATAAGTGCCTCATTCATCTGGCTGTAAAGTATGAGCATAGTGTGAAATGGATGTGCTTTGCTTAAGCCAAGCAGAATATGTAAATCGGACAAACAACTTTATTGATCAACAAACATGCAGATCAATTAATCCACATTACATCTTCATTATATGGCCTTTTGTGTACTGTACTGGCATTCAGGGACAACCTTATCTCTGGCTGCAGGATTGCCTCTTCTAGTTCTTGTCAATACCACCTTTTCAAGGACTGACTTACAGAAGTCACAAACTCTTTGGCCACATAAGAGGAAATGAGGGAGGCTGCTCCCTTTTACTAAATTGAGGGCCTGCCCCCTACCTCGTGCAACATGCCCCCTGGATTTAACTTATTTTAGCTGTCATGTTTCTTGCAGAATATGCTACATGCATCATCATTTTAAACGATATAGGGCCAGATTTACTAAACAGGACAAATTAGCGTTAGAAAACAATACCAAAAAAGTGCTGATGAGAATGGAACGTGGTTTACTGACAATGCACAAAATGAAGCGCACATATGCAGCCAGATCATTTCCAAAGCTACCTACCAGTTAGTGTCTAGTTTAAGACGTGCTTTGTTTTCAAAAATCAACGAGCGCAAACCTTAATAAATCCCCTTGTATGATTAATTTAAATACTCTCCTTCCATAATTTTCACATCTGAAAGGGAAACTCCTACAAATGCATATATAAGTTGGTCTGCAAAAATAACTCTTTCATGCTTTTTCTGCGCTAATTTTTCACTGTGTGTATTTATTAAATACTGATAGTAGTTTTTTAATGCCAAAAGAGGATTTGCGCTGGTGCAAGCTGTTAGTAAATTTGGCCTTTAGCTTTTTTAAAGTCATTAATGTGAAACATTATATGTAAAATATTAATTATTCTATGTAAATATGCATTTTAGCAATAATTTGGTTTTAGTTGATTAATTACATAATGACAGATAAATGAAATAAGTCAAATAGACTTACGGATTAAACCTTTATTTAATTGAAAGGAAAATATTTGTATACTCTCCAAATCTAAATGTATTATATGTCCACATTAACAAAATAGAAATACACATTTAAAACACATTTATGTCAGTTTTTCATCCAAAAAGAGACAAAAGTTGTGCAAGGGACACAAAATGTATCTTGTGTATCATTTTTAAAGGGCATTGATAAGTTATTTGTGGAGGTTTTTATTTTTATTTTTTTGTAACCAAAGTCTTGCCCTGTCCTGAAAACCATTCTCTACATCCAGCGTATCACATTTATGGACAGGTGCACGACTGCCCTCTGCAAATTAAATGTGGGCTAATTTCATATTGATTAATGCAGATGCCTTCTTTTTGGCCCATATTTACTACCTGGAGCCTATTTTGGCGAAAATTACTGGTGCCATTTCAGTGCACAAGGCAGCCCTTTCCAATAAGGTACTGGCTCATGTGTCAACTGGGGCTCCAAAAGTACCGCTCTGCCTGCAGGAAGCACTAAAGCTTTTAATTGCCTTCTGTGCAAATGGTCCTTTTGTATTTTATCAAGTGTCGAGAAACTTGGGCATGCCTGGAGTCGCTCTCCCTCTTTCTCATACAAAGTGTATATATGTCTTAAAAAATTTCTTACATTTTGACTATATTGTTGCAGTATATACTCCAAAAAATATGGAGTATAACACTAGTGATATGCATTCTGAAATAAACAGACTCTCCTCACCTTATTTTTTATTTTTTTTGCTCTTTCTTTTCAAGCATTTTCTCCAGTACTGTGGCACGATAACCTGGGGTGAAGCGATAAACAATCAAAGTGCAGCTTCAGTAGAAACGATTGGGGCCAGTATCCCAGTCTGAGATGGGAGCCATTATTAACGCCAGCCCTGTCCTGACAATGCTATTTTCTGGAAGGTAATTGCAGATTCAGATCTCTGAGAGAGCCTGACTGGGAGTAAATGCCACCTCTTTAATTATTGTCTCCTCTACGTCCCCTCTATTGAGTGTCAGAGATGTCTATCGGCCAGCGGGATCTTGGGGAAAATGACTCTAATGGGAAATGACCAGTGTCTGGGAGGCTGTCACAGATTAGAAGCGACAATTCTAATTGATAACAGCAGAATTCCCTGGATAGATGACTGGGAAAGTCACTTTGGAGCAAACCTAATTGGACTGATTTATTTCTAAATGAGGATTGCTGAATAATCCCCTCTGATGCACACCTTAGTTGTATTTACAGTTTTTTTAATCGCTTTGGCTCAATTCTCAATTGAGAATTGTTTTCCCCTCGAAATAGTAAGTTCAGATCAGTTTGATAAGTTCACATCAGATTTGATGTTCTTATTGATTTAAATAAATTGCATGTGTTAGATAGATAGATAGATAGATAGATAGATAGATAGATAGATAGATAGATAGATAGATAGATAGATAGATAGATAGATAGATAGATAGATAGATAGATAGATAGATAGATAGATAGATAGATAGATAGATAGATAGATAGATAGATAGATAGATAGATAGATAGATAGAGAATTGTCATCGTAGGTGCATGTCCACTGTGAGAGACATACTCTTTCCGGTAGTTTTTCACCAGGTTTGCACACACTGCAGGAGGGACTTTGGCCCACTCCTCCACACAGATCTTCTCTAGATCAGTCAGGTGTCTGGCCTGTTGTTGAGAAACACAGAGTTTGAGCTCCCTCCAAAGATTCTCTATTGAGTTTAGGTCTGGAGACTGGCTAGTCCACGACAGAACCTTGATATGCTTCTTACAGAGCCACTCCTTGGTTGTCCTAGCTGTGTGCTTCGGGTCATTGTCATGTTGGAAGACCCAGCCTCGACCCATCTTCAATGCTCTTACTGAGGGAAGGAGGTTGTTCCCCAAAATCTCCTAATACATGGCCCCAGTCATCCTCTCCTTAAAACAGTGCAGTCGCCCTGTCCCATGTGCAGAAAAACACCCCCAAAGCATGATGCTACCACCCCCATTCTTCACAGTAGGGATGGTGTTCATGGGATGGTACTCATCATTCTTCTTCCTTCAAACGAGTTTAGTGGAATTATGACCAAAAAGTTATATTTTGGTCTCATCTGACCACATGACTTTCTCAATTGACTCCTCTGGATCGTCCAAATGGTCATTGGCAAACTTAAGCCGGGCCTGGACATGTGCTGGTTTAAGCAGGGGAACCTTCCGTGCCATGCATGATTTCCAACCATGACATCTTAGTGTATTACCAACAGTAACCTTGGAAACGGTGGTCCTAGCTCTTTTCAGGTCATTGACCAACTCCTCCCGTGTAGTTCTGGGCTGATTTCTCACCTTTTTTAGGATCATTGAGACCCCACGAGGTGAGATCTTGCATGGAGCCCCAGTCCGAGGGAGATTGAAAGTCATGTTTAGCTTCTTCCATTTTCTAATGATTTCTCCAACAGTGGACCTTTTTCACCAAGCTGCTTGGCAATTTCCCCATAGCCCTTTCCAGCCTTGTGGAAGTGTACAATTTTGTCTCTAGTGTCTTTGGACAGCGCTTTGGTCTTGGCCATGTTAGTAGTTGTATTCTTACTGATTGTATGGGGTGGACAGGTGTCTTTATGCAACTCACTACCTCAGACAGGTGCATCTAATTTAGGATAATAAATGGAGTGGAGGTGGACATTTTAAAGGCAGACTAACAGATCTTTGAGGGTCAGAATTCTAGCGGATAGACATGTGTTCAAATACTAATTTGCAGCTGTATCATATAAATAAATATTTTAAAAATCATATATTGTGATTTCTGGATTTGTTTTTGTTTTTGTAGATTATGTCTCTCACAGTGGACATGCACATACGATGACAATTTCAGAACCCTCCATGATTTCCAAGTGGGATAACTTTCCTCACTGTAGATAGACAGATAGATAGATAGATAGATAGATAGATAGATAGATAGATAGATAGATAGATAGATAGATAGATAGATAGATAGATAGATAGATAGATAGATAGATAGATAGATAGATAGATAGATAGATAGATAGATAGATAGATAGATGGATGGATGGACGGACGGACAGACGGACAGACAGACAAACAGTTATAGATAGATAAAAAGATTTTACACTCATAATCATTTTGTTATAATAAAGCATTTAATGTATTATTCAACTTGAGAATGTGTGTTTTCTGCATAGTTAAGTTAGTCAATTACACACAACACACAATGGTGCACAGTTAGGCTAATCAATAAGAACACACTGAAGTACTTCAACATAATGACTGTTCAATAGAGCGCATGTCTCATGCTCAATATTTGAGCACAGCAGTGTTTCTATCACTTAAACTGGTCTGAAAGCAAACATCATCTCACTGTCTTAGCGTTAGCTTCCATCCAGAGTTTCCATTGGCAATGTTTTAGGAGTCCAAATCAATCATCTCTGTTTGTCAGTTGTAAGAAATATGGTGCTCTTTTCTGAGTGTCCTCATATTAGCTGACATTCTTTTCCTGCTGAGACGGGCATCGCAGATCCCAGATCTCCTGCTAATGTTGAAATGACAAAACAATAACAACATTTGTCTTCTGTCAGTAGGTATTGACATAGCATTACAGGTGCCAAATTGTTTTGTGTTGTGAAGTGTGTCTTGGAGAGCTCATGAGTTACCAGGTTCTGTTACTGGCGTGCATTTCTTTACTAATGTTTGACTTTAGAGTGTCAAGCTCAAAAGATGATGGACAGAACAGCAGATACATCACATGATAGAGCGACCTTACACTTTGCTTCAGAACCTGAACATTTGGTAATTCATAATAATCAAGGGTTTGATGAGTAATAGTAATACTCTTCAGTTTACTCATTATAATCAATAAACAATTTAAAAACAATTCAAGTCCAAATCATTCGTATGTGCTCGGCTTAAAAGTCAATCCTATAAGCCTGTTGTGTGCTCACATATAGGAATTAAAGACTTATTTTAACTCCTGCCTATAAAGGTCAACATTCACCTCCTATTCAATAAAAATTTACTGACCTTGTCACCTACTTTGTATAGTTTGTGGAAGAGCAAATTAAGATTCAGGACCAGGGTAATGGGAAAGTGTTTTAATTTCCGTGTGACATTAAGATGTTTGTGCCCCACAGGCATGTGGTGGAGCAGGGAGCCGGCGTACCCTCCCCCGTCTGCATGTTTTACTTTAACACTTCAGTCACAGGGAAAGATCAAACGAGCTGTTAAACTAATCAAGGGGAGACACTGGAAATATAACATTAACTGTTCCTCTTTTTCTGGAAAATGCTCTTTTTTTAGTAACCCATTGTGGTGTTGAGGTACAAAGAACTTGTGGGCTCAATTGCCTGTGACATTTTGCAACCAATGATCTCAGTTGTTTTTGCCAAAACATACAAGATATAGGTGCACCTAGACTTCCTCAAGACAAGACTATAGCCATATAGTCATAGACATCTAAATTAACTGGTTTCATTCGAGTTAAACAAATCTGATACATTTTGATTTGAAATATAATTAAACATGTTTTTAGGTTAAACTTTTTTTAAAGGTGCAGTGTGTTAGCCTGACAAGACAGACCCACATCAAGATGTTGGGTCTGGGAACTCACCATTGACAGGGCTCAATCTGAGGGGTGGAATAAACGGTTGTCTTTCAAACTCCCTCTACACACAACTGGACAGCTCTGCAACCAACCAAAGCAAAGTGAAGCGGAGCTAGTTAAACTTTCACTGTATCCGGTCGGCAAAACTCCATCTTCCCTTTTTAAGAATGATTTGTTCTTTGTTCTTTTCTCAAAGAAAAGCTTAACTCCAAGTCTTCCAGAATCATGGTCAAAGCTAATTTGAAAGGCCGCCGTTCGCCAGCTTCTTTGTTTACAAGAAGCATGCGGCAACTCTGCCGTTATTATGTTAAGCCCGCCCACCAACTCTATACACGATATTATTGGCCTTACCAGAGTTCGTTTTTTCCAGCTCGTAAGTCCATGGAGAATTGCTAGATGACACTTGCTGCAATTTAGATTTGCTGCCGCTAAGGTGCGTCTAGATTTCTAGGCTAGCAGTGTGTAATTTTTATTAGGATCCGTTGACATAAATGCAATGTAATGTACATAACTATGTTTTCAGTGGTATATAAAGACCTTGCATGTGAATTGTTTTTATTACCTTATAATGGACCATTTCTATGTTCAAACATCCCTTACATGTTCATAGGTCCCCTTACAGTGAAGACACCATTTTGCACCGCCATGTTTCTACTGTAGCCCTAAATGGACAAACTTCTCTATAGAGGGAATGCACGTGACGTCATCGTCAGCTGGAGCGACTGTGATTACACCCCGCTGAGTGGCAGAAAGACTGAGAGGCAGCATTGGTTTACAGCGCAAATGCAGCGAAAACTCACAAAACCAGACCCGGCGCCAGAAGGGGGGTAGGGAGAGGCTTGTCCACGGACCGCATAGACATCGCTGTTCTGAGCTTGAGACGGACTTGATAATAGCGTGTAATTTTCTCATTCAAACCACTGCCACCTGCTGCTGCTTCTGCTTTTAGAGCGAAAAGCTGCCAATAACTGCTTGTCTGTGATCTGTAATCCTCTGTAAGAATTCGTAATAATTGCATATTATCAGCCAAAAGGAGCTAGCAAAAGATCCAGTGTGTATCTGTATTTGCACTCGTCAAATTATTACATTTCCAACGTGTTTTCGCCTCGGTGAGTAATGTAGCCAAATCACAGACATGTTTGTAGATATCTACAACGGAATTGGCCAATCACAGGTGTTTAATTTGGAATCTCTCACCGCCCGAACGTTTGTCCAGGCGCTGAGTTCCGTTAAACACGCGCAGCAATCCTCTGTAAGTGCAGACATTGTGAAAATAAGAGATTCATTGTATACCAACATCACTGTGGAACTTTGTGAGATTGCGTTTATTGAATGAGTGACAGCTTTTAGTGAATATAAAGTATATTACCATCACTACACATTTCAAAACACGGACCCATCCACACATCACTTGAAAATTTGATGAATGACAGTTATAAACATTATTGTCAAAATGAGGCTCCTAAAAATGTCAGGAAAACACGATTCCTGGCTGCATATCATTATCCATGGATCACTGAATCTTTGGTAAGTTGTAAGGATCGTGTGCTCTACTCGTGTTTTCCTCCACTAACTCCAGTCACGCAGCAGCTCTTCTGCCACTCAGCACCGGCTGAGGGGGCGTGTTACGGCGGGAAAGTGACGTCGATGCATTCCCTCTATAGAGCGCTAGCTACTCTCTGCTGTCTCAAACGTCATCATCTTTGTCCTGTATCAGCCACCGTAGCTTATCTATGTTTTTCGAAAAGGAGGGATGATGAGCGGTTGGCGGATGCAATCCTCATCGCTAGATGTCACTAAAATTTACACAGTGCACCTTTAAAGTGGTATATCCAAAGCTATCTCATGGCCGATTCGTACATATTTTACGAGTTGGCTAATTCGTATGAATTTGTAGGTCCTCACACTTACGAATTTGTATGTTTTGTCTTAACCCCAGAGGTAGGTTAAGCGGAGGGGTTTGAGGTAGGTCATTCGTACGAATTCATATGAATTTGGCAACTCATCAAATTCACATGAATTAGCCACCTCATAAAATATGGACAAATTGCCATGAGATCGTGTTGGACCAGGTCCTTCTAAAAAAAATTGCATAATGTGATAAAAGTTCATTATTTTCCATAATGTAATGATAAAAATTAAACTTTCATATATTTTAAATTCATTGCACACCAACCGAAATATTTCAGGTCTTTTATTGTTTTAATACTGATGATTTTGGCATACCGCTCATGAAAAGCCAAAATTCCTATCTCAAAAAATTTGCACATTTCATCCGACCAATAAAAGAAAAGTGTTTTTAAAACAAAAAAAAGTCAACCTTCAAATAATTATGTTCAGTTATTCACTCAATACTTGGTTGGGAATCCTTTTGCAGAAATGACTGCTTCAATGCGGCGTGGCATGGAGGCAATCAGCCTGTGGCACTGCTGAGGTGTTATGGAGGCCCAGGATGCTTCGAAAGTGGCCTTAAGCTCATCCAGAGTGTTGGGTCTTGCGTCTCTCAACTTTCTCTTCACAATATCCCACAGATTCTCTATGGGGTTCAGGTCAGGAGAGTTGGCAGGCCAATTGAGCACAGTAATACCATGGTCAGTAAACCATTTACCAGTGGTTTTGGCCCTGTGAGCAGATGCCAGGTCGTGCTGAAAAACGAAATCTTCATCTCCATAAAGCTTTTCAGCAGATGGAAGCATGAAGTGCTCCAAAATCTCCTGATAGCTAGCTGCATTGACCCTGCCCTTGATAAAACACAGTGGACCAACACCAGCAGCTGACATGGCACCCCAGACCATCACTGACTGTGGGTACTTGACACTGGACTTCAGGCATTTTGGCATTTCCTTCTCCCCAGTCTTCCTCCAGACTGGCACCTTGATTTCCGAATGACATGCAAAATTTGAGCAACAGTCCAGTGCTGCTTCTCTGTAGCCCAGGTCAGGCGCTTCTGCCGCTGTTTCTGGTTCAAAAGTGTCTTGACCTGGGGAATGCGGCACCTGTAGCCCATTTCCTGCACACGCCTGTGCACGGTGGCTCTGGATGTTTCTACTCCAGACTCAGTCCACTGCTTCCGAAGGTCCCCCAAGGTCTGGAATCGGTCCTTCTCCACAATCTTCCTCAGGGTCCGGTCACCTCTTCTCGTTGTACAGCGTTTTTTGCCACACTTTTTTCTTCCCACAGACTTCCCACTGAGGTGCCTTGATACAGCACTCTGGGAACAGCCTATTCGTTCAGAAATTTCTTTCTGTGTCTTACCCTCTCACTTGAGGGTGTCAATAATGGCCTTCTGGACAGGGTCGGGTCGGCAGTCTTACCCATGATTGCGGTTTTGAGTAATGAACCAGGCTGGGAGTTTTTAAAAGCCTCAGGAATCTTTTGCAGGTGTTTAGAGCTAATTAGTTGATTCAGATGATTAGGTTAATAGCTCGTTTAGAGAACCTTTTCATGATATGCTAATTTTTTGAGACAGGAATTTTGAGTTTTCGTGAGCTGTATGCTAAAATCATCAGTATTAAAACATTACATTATGGAAAACAATGAATTTTTTATCACATATGCAAATTTTTTGAGAAGGACCTGTATATCATAGAGATAAAATATATATTTTTTAAATCGTCAATAAATTAATTAATTAACACTAGATCCTTAATTAAGAAAATACTTTTTAAATATCATTGAATACCTCAACAAATCTAAATGCAAAGTTAAGATCAGGTCATTCAAATATCTCCATTTTCAGTGTTAAGTCAGTGTTTGTTAATTATAAGAGTTTTTTTGTTTCGTTTTTTTACATTAGATATTTACATATTGTACACTAGTGTACTATTATTTTTCAGCATTGTTGTTTATTGTTTTTTCAAAAAAAAACATTACTTTGTCTTAAGAATATATAAGAGCGTCATGAAAAACTACTAACATCAATATATCTACTGCTATCAGAACACTGCATCCCCTTCATAATGGGGTTTGTACATCTCAATTACATAAACATAACCTTTATCAAGTATCAATATCAGGGGATTTATTGTTCTTTCAACAGCATATGAAAAAACACACGCCACGTGAAGCCAGAGCAATACTTACACTGTAAACATCACAGCACAACATAGAAAGTCCGCTAGGGTTTATGTAGTATGATTCCTTTCAAACCATTTCTTAAAATAAGACAATTTCCTTCGTCACAGACTGAGGGGCAGCTAAGGATTATCTTGTTACCAGGCAACAACAATAGAGGTCTATAGTGAAAGGTCACAAGGTGATCCACCACTCATTTTCTACCATTAGTCTCAGCATCATTGTCGCAAACTTCAAATAAAGCAGTACTTAGGACATATAGAGTGACACAATACACATGACCCACTTTTTCTTTTTGTTGCCGAAATATGAGAAAATAAACCGGTGCATACAGGAGCATACAAAAAGATGTTTTGTTTGCCATAATTACTTTCAATGAGATAGCGTAATGTACTGGAAAGAAGGTTAATTTGATTAGATTTTGCATTTTATTTGTAATTAACTGAAGGTTTCAGATGGGCATGATTCTTAAAAAAGAACGAAAGAAGAAAACAATGAACTTGATCGCTGTAAACGTATGTCAGGACTAAAATAAACAAAAGCAACATTACTGAAATGATGCAATTAGTCATCAATGACAACAACTCATTACTCTAATGGGACAATCAGGGTGCTAGTGACTGTTTAATAATGGGACAACCGTGGACACAAGTGTCTGCTTAATCTAAATGATTTTCTTGTAGTTAAAAAACACAATTAATCTGTTTGTTTAGACAAGTTCGCTGTGATCACATTATCCCAATATAACACTTCACACTATAGGATTTTTCCATAAAAAGGCACATTTCTATCTTTGACATATCTTGTCCTGTCTTTGTCTCTCCCATACCTTCCTATTGCAAGCTATTTGTCTCTCATATATCTATGGGTGTTTGCAGCATATAAAAACATACTCGTGTTGGAGAGAAGCAAATAAGAGAAAGTTTCAATCTAATTAATATGGAAGGCTTGGTGGCACATCAGCTCTTCTCGAGTCTGCTTTGACTTTCTCTATGTCAGTCCTTCCAACAAGAAGTTAATGATCCTGGCAACAAGATGAATCACTCCAGACATGGCGCAGAGCAGCTCTGACAAGCCAGCGAGACGGCTTCTGACACCTGCATGTGTCGAGCTGAGAGAGAGAGAGAGAGAGAGAGAGAGAGACGGAGTAAGAAAGGCTTACCTGTTGGAGTTGAGCTATGTCTGATCTAACCAGAACAATCATTTCAGTTTGCAATGAGGAAAAAAACACTTTTGAGATAAAAGGGCTCTGGTAGAACATAAAAGAAAGTTTAACAAGAAAGCACATGTTATTGCTGTTGGTAAATTGTTTTGTTGTTGTAATACTGCCAGGAATAAAGCGTCACAATCAGAGGAAACATCTGAAGAAAAACTTGATAATAAGGTAAGAGTTAACAAGGGTGTTGATGTGAGTGGCATAATCGAGATGAAGGAACACTGGCCCTCTTAAGAATAATTGCATCCATCACGGGAAATGGTGGATAATTGGTGTGATCATTTTAATTATAAAAAGTCTTGGCTTGTACGGCTATGTATGTACACTACATACATTTGAGTAAAATTCACAATTTCTGCTATTTTTACACCATTACATATTTCAGTTAATTCATTTAATCAAATTATTTAAACGTTTAATCTTTAGCTCTATCATCAATCAAAAATGAACCAAATAAAAATTATATTTATTAAATAAAACCATGATTTAATGTTACCTATAGTTGGACAGGACAACCCGATCTCATGGCAATTCGTATATTTTACAAGGTAGCTAATTCGTTCGAATTCGTATGACCTCATTCATACAAATTCATGTTTTTCATTAAATTGTACGTATTTGACGAGTTGTCAAATTCGTATGAATGAGCTACCTGAAATCCTGCCCCTAAACCTACCCGTCACAGGTTTAGACAAATTCAAATGAGTGAGGTCGTAAAAAATGCACTGTGTTTGCGTACTTTATCATAGACGAAGAAGATTAGATGCAATATTTGTCAAATACAATAACGTTACAGATGTTTTCATGAACAACAGAAACACTTTTCATGTACTGCTTAATTCAGCGCCATATGTACAAGAATAAAGGTCAACATAAGTCTGTACTATTTAAATACCATTGTCCATTGGGTCTATACATTTTTTATCAGTTGACACATTATGGTTACATGGCAAGAGTTTTTACTGTTATAAAAACAAGGATTTTTGAGCATTAGCGGAATTGAAGATGTCAGAATAAACACAAAGCACCAGTCGTGGAACAGCTGTGTTGTCATCAGAGCTTGGGCTGAATCCGCCGTCTGCTTTCTAATTGCTCTCGTGAAACTTTGATGACATATGGCAAAAAGTGGCAACGGTGCTGTCTTAAGTCAGACAAAAGAAAAAAACACCCTATAAATATGTAATACGCACGCGCATGGTGTCACTGTTTTCGTAGATTCGTGTTTTTGTTGTATACATGGAGATAGGTGTCGTTTTTAAAAACCTTGCACTTTGAAAAAAAAAAAAAAAAAAACTCAAAAGCTTGTGTTTTCATGCCCCCCAAAAACACTGTTGTTGTGTAAATGAATGGCCAAAACACATAAACGTTTGTTGTGTACACATACCCTTATTTCCCAGTTAGCCCTTAAACACAATAGACGATATTCAAATCTTAATCGACATTAAAAGTGTGAGGTCAGTTTCAACTGATTTTTAGAATTATAGTCCTCCAAATCCACACACTTGTCGATTGTAGTAACATTTCAACAGTGAGACGAGAAAAAAAGAATATGGATGATTTCTTGCTCAATACTCCACTTCGTAGCATGTTTGTGACTGCCAAGTTTCAGGTGAAGAATCACGCAACATCTGGTTGGTGAAGCTTGCATGCTCTCATTGACTACCGTGAGCATCACGTCAGAGGTAGAGTGATCAAGAGTAGTAAATATCAAACATGGTTTATATTTATGATTTATGAATGCGCGTGCTCAGATCAGAAGCAGAATGACACCACACAATTGAGGATTTTTTGAACAAAATTTGTTTGAGACCAGCACTGAATCAGACTTAAAAGTGTGTGGCCAGCCTTAGTTTCCTTGATTGTTATTTAGTCCCTCGCGCCTGTTTCTGTTCAGTTTGATGACCCTCTCCATGTATTTAAGCCCTGTGTTTGTTTAGGTCCCTTCTTTTCTTGAATCGTTTAGGTTGTATGGCTGTTATTTTCTCACTGTTAAATTCTCCTGTTGATTGTTGTGATTGGATTATTGAATTAAAAAACTGTTCTTTTTATCTCTGATCATTGTGCAATCTTTACAACCACTAAAATGTGACAGGGTACCGGATTGAAAGTAGATTTTTATTTGCTGATTTTTTTTTTCCTCATCTCCCCCTCACTAATGGACCACTGTCCAACTACACGCCTGGAGCAGAAGGACTGTTCACTGGAGGACGATACAAGGGATTTTTTTTAGATCTGGCATGCCTAACTCATTATCCGGACTACTCCCTCTGTGTTTTTAATCACACCAGGCACAGCTTCCAGACCATCCCAAAAAGGATTTTGCCACTTTGGTGGGGTGGGTGTTGTGAACAATGTGTCGACATTTTCCATCTAACCTCTCCAGAGTTTCCATCTAACCTTGTTCTCTTGCCTCCTCTTCCAAAGTCTGCCAATCCTTTGATCCCTCCTCTGTTGGTTCCCGTCAGTTTGTCAGTTCCTCCAAGATGCTGCACGGGTTTGCTTTAGATCTTCTGGTCAACAGATCTACTTTGGAAAATGGATATCCTGGCTCCAGCTCCAGCCATCCAGTCCACCGCTCCATCTCGGCTTGTCGATCTGTCGGCATGTAAACTTTTTAATGTATTCCTATATTTTTTTTTATATCCCCCTAGCATTCCAAATGCCTTTTCTGTTATGGTAATTGGATTGTGTTTCTGTTCTGTTAAATGTTCAATAAAAAAAAAAAAAAAAAAGAAAAAAAAAAAAAAAAAATTCATATTTTCTGCTATTTTTAAACCATTTTAGTGCTATTACTCACAACAGGTTGCAACAGCAGCTTTAAAAAATACACATTCATTTACACAAAATAGAAAAACATTATATTAGTTTTAACATTAAAATTAATATAAGAATATTCAATAAAATAAAAAAAACATTTGCAGCTGATGATACAAAATATAACACGTGTCGGCCTACATTACTTATCTATTTGGATAAGCACTAAAATAGCTGATACTTTAGTGTTACATATTAGTGTCAGTGGATGTGGTTTTAACATTGTTTTTACCAAACCTGAAATATCGCCATGAGAGCGTCCTTAGAAGTGTCCAAAAATGTTCGAGTGATATACGAGCCAAGGCCAACATTAGTGCTGCGAGTCTCCGCTGGAGCGTGCTGGGATCTATTATTTGGTCCTCCCATATTAATGATGAGATCATGATTTTGAGGGTCACGGCGATACCGATAAAAATGCAGTGTCAGATATTTATTACCATCACTGTTCGAGGGATCATAACTCACTCTGGAAAGGAGTTTTATTTTCTGCTCCATTCTGTTTTAAGCAACACAGACAATTCTCTGGTTCTATTTTTGATCACAAACAGTACAAAGGAATGTTGTTTTTCATGGAATGCAATTGTGTAAAAGAGAGAATAAAAGCTGAGCGAAATAAATTATAATAATTACACATCAACACTATTTGCGAAGACCAAGCTAAAACCTTCAGCTTTAAGCATTTGACAACAAGCCTGCTCATTGCTCTGCAGCAATATTCTTTATTTTTTTGCACTATTGACAATTAGTGATGCAGACATCCCATTTCTCTCTCATCAAAGTCCTGTTAGTGCTGTTTATCAGACAAACATCAAGGTAATAAATGAATCGTAGCTATCTGTGGACACATATTCAATCATTTAGATTACCCCATTTCCATAGGAGTGAGAGCTGTGTTGAAGCTTCGGTCATTAATAAACAGTGAACAGGACGCAGAGGGATGCAGGATCCACCTGAGGAGAAGACAGGAAGGAAGTCACCACAGGCAGGAAGTCTTGATCAAGAGGCACTTCAAACACATGCTCACTTTTTGTATTTGAACGTCAGGCCTGGGCGATCTGCAGACATTTTTACATTTTGAGCTAATGTTGAGGGAAATCTGGGCAAATCTGGGGCAAATCTGGGTAATTTCACAGAGCTGATCAAGTGCATTTTCAAATTAGCTCAAATGAAACATATTATAATACATGTCATGAACATTCAAGGTGGTAATCTGTAGCAGGCACTAACATTTCAGTTAAATTTAATATGTATTGATTATTTATTTATTAATATATTAAAGCAGCACTAGGTAACTTTTGCTCTCGGGGTCCCCCTACAGTTGGGAAAAAATATTGTCCTCTACTACTGTCATAAACTCTGTCATCCTCCATCAGGGGATGCGCGCATGCATTTGTTGACCATCAGATACCATGGTAGCCCTGAACTAGTGATGAGCGGGTCGTCTCATAATTCGCGGACCCCGTATGTCTATTTAATGGTTGCGGGTGCGGGGCAGGTTGTAAAAATATATACAGTGGTGCGGGGCGGGCCAAATCTTTTCATAAAAGCGGGACCCGCTTTTCACTAACAGTTACCCTGAACACTGTTCACATGCAGGAGTTCTGCTTGCATCGCGTGTGAAATGTGTTCATCCCAGGTACAGTGGCATATGTTTCAGCATGTCATAATATAGTTTCATCGCGATGCTCACGTTTACAAGCCAGCGTCATTATAGTAGCCTAGTCTATCTATTGCTTATCGTTTTACAGAATCTATGATACTTCAATTCAATGTTGGAGTGAGGTAATAACCATAGTAAGCATGACAGCCAAGTTAGCATCGGTCGGGAACGGCTCCTTCAGCTCACGCCAACGAGCAAACGCTGGCCCAATATTGATCCGTGTACTGCCTTTAATCCCATCACTTTTTCATTTCCTCTTATTGCTTTCCTCCAACAAAACCTTTGCTTTCTTATTTTTCTGTGCTGCTTCGGATATGACTATAACATCCGATACACAAACGATAGCTGGGCTCGCAGGTCCGAATGTAAGGAAGTGTGGGTGTCGGTGGAAGTAACGTATATGCCGTAAAGCAGTCGAATTTTGTAGTTCTTTTTGTTCTCGGGTTACTACCCGAAACCTGAAGTTTAAAAATACATTTAAAACTATACAGACCCCGTCAGGCTACGGCAGATGTGTTGTTCAACCTATTGTAAGTTGGTATATCATCACAAGAGTCTTGAAAATATATTATGAAGGTTGAAAAGTTACCTAGTGCTGTTACCTAGACCCACTGTCAGTCACCCACCACTCATATTGTCCTCAGAGAATATGAAATCTGTTGTTGTGAAGCATCTGACTGCATGTGCTCTGCATAGTGTGAGTGACCTCATGAACCGCTAGTTTGGAGGGTTATGACTTACCTTCCGCCTCACTTCCTGAGATGAATGCTGATTGACATTTATGTGGCAGAGAGTAATGAGAAAGGAAGTACAAAAAGCATATTCGCCAATCATATTTGGAATGCCACCAAAGATGATAAATTAAGCTGTAATTCTCTGGCCAGACATGAGCCGGAGGTTCTCATGAACAACAGGTCTGACATTATTGGCCATCCCTTTCATGATTGGATAGTTCAATGATTTGGTCAGTGGGTTAGAAGAGGAAACACCCACGTGTCAAGGCTAGAATCAATACTCATGCATCCTTGAAAGGTGCATCTATTACGTGGCACGCATGACTGTCATATGCGGAGACGGTTATTTTGTAAGCTATTTCGTAAAGCCAAGTACGCAGAACAAACAAAATTATTCTGACCCATCATTCCCCCAACTGTCTCTATAATAGGTTTTCATATCTCCCATTCTGGAGCGGGGAATGTAAACCACACTCTCCTGTCCGCTGGACCATTACTAGGATTTCAAGCATGAGAGAAATCATGCAGTCAGCTTAAAGAGATAGTTCATCCAAAAATGAAAATCCTAGCATCATTTACTCACTCTTATGAGCTCAGAATCATATCCTGGTATTTTTCTGCTTCGTATAAATTGGGGATTTTTTGAAGAACTTTTAAGCATGCATTTTCCCTTCAATGATATTAGTAAAACCTCCAGGATTTTTTATATGAGATTGGAAATTATGGCAGTTGTACAGCTTTTCAAGCAAAAAAAAAACAAAAAAAACCATTTACATTTAGAGTATACATTGTATGTATATATACTTTATGTAGATCTAAATTGTAAACATGCGCTATATTGGAATACTGCATTACACAAATAAAAATTAATGGTTGTCAGTTTTTATTTAGACAGCTGTCCCACAGCAACCACATTTAAAATCAAATTATTAAAGTGGTGGTTGCATGCAATTTCACTTTTTAAACTTTAGTTAGTGTGTAATGTTGCTGCTTAAGCATAAACAGTATCTGCAAAGTTACAGCACTGAAAGTTCAATGCAAACAGAGATATTGTCTTTTAAAGTTATGGCATATTTATTGCCTACAAAAACGGCCAGTTTGGACTACAACGAGCTTCTTCCCAGGTTGGTGACATCATAAACCCTTGCTATTAACATAAACACTGCCCTCGCGAACACGCAACAAAGTGGGCGAGGCCACATCGCAGTCATTACGGAAGAGAGAGCTGTTGCAGAAGGCTAGAATGTTGCAGACATGCCATCGAAACAATGTTATTTTTACCCCAAGTGCAAGATCAAGTGTTTGGCCTTCCTCAGGACGCTGGACTTCAGGAGCAATGGTTACAATTTGTGTTTAAGTACCTGTAAGTACATGTCTTTTAAATGTGTAGTTTCTGTGTGTGTTTTGGTTTTATCAAGACCAACGCGGTATGGCTACGCTAGGCGGCAGTTAACTAAATTGTTGTGTTTAATTGAACTAAACCAATCAAATCTAACCAATCAAAGACCATTGCATTTTTCAGAGGGATGGGCTTCATAGAAGCAGGAAGCAAACAAGCCGTTCAATGGACAGTGGAGACAGCGGTGTGGAATAAAGATCAAATATAAGAAAAATACAGCGTATAAAAAAGAAGGAAGAATTAAGGCTTCCTTTTCTTAAGTATTATATGTTATACTGCACCCCATAACGCACCCAAGCCTACAGAAAAAAACACAGAACCACCCCTTTAAGTTATAATTAAATGATGACACAATTTTCATTCATTTGGACATTTTAAAGTTTAGACTTGTTTAAAATGATGAAATCCTTAAATCGCACACAGATATCACACAGAAAATTATAAACCTGTTCCATGAATTCAATATTCTATGAAAGTAAATGATTTGTAAAAATGTGTACATCTCTAAAGTCTAAATAGAAATTTACAAAAAAACACATGCGGTTGAATTACTAATGAGATCGCATTGAGAGAAAAATAACAGCATACATGTTTTTCTACGTGCTGAATAAGATGATGATTAAATATTGAAATGTACACTTTTTGGGGTGTTTTGATGATCTATCCCTTAAAAAAAACAAAAATATGTGTAACTGAAAGCAGAAAAGAGGAAAATAAAATGAGAGGCATAGAAGAGGTAGAAGAGAAAGCAGATTAAAGAGTGCTTGGACAGAAAGGATCAAGTTTAAAAGAGGGAGAGAAAAAAGATACGGTCAAGGGAGTGATGCGGGAGAGAGAAAATAAGCCGTTCTGCTTCATTTGTGCCAGCATTACCTGAGCAGCACACGAGGAACGGATACCACAAAAGAGAGATCTGTGAAGACCAAAAGCCACATATAGATAAAGTGACAGAGTGAGGGATGGAAAGAGAGAGAGAGAAAGGGAGATGAGGAGACAGATATAGGTGGGATACAAAGTGGTTGTGAGTGAGTCCAAACAGGTCACACTCTCTTTCCTGTCTTTTTATTAGCAGCCCAGTCACAGGGACTCAGTGAAGCGGATCTTTTCAGGGGCCCGTGGGGATCGGCGGCTCTGACAGAGAGACATCACAGGTTTACCTCGAGCAGACCTGCCAGAGATTAGCATGTCTGCTGTGGGGGGAAGAGGGGCTCCTCTGGTACATTTGTCTTCAACTGATGAGATCATTTTTCTAATTAACCTTTAAGAGCAACACTTGATGTCCAGTCCTGTTGTTCAAGAGCAGATACAAACTCGTCTCATGGCATGATGAAAACAAAAAAAGTTTTCCTCCATAGATCAGCCTGAGGAAGTGGACGGTGCTGGATAATGGATGGGTGTTGGAGATGGTTAGACAGGGCTAATGTTTTGGATGAGTTCCATGTTTCAGATAGAACGCACCATCCTTCAAAATAGCCAGAAAAATAGAAGTATTGATTTAACACTAGATCTATGCTCTATGTGCAGAGCTGGTCGTTTCAACAAAAGTTGCCGACGAGTAAGAATTGTCAAAAGTGTCAAAGGCATAACTGCGTGCATTTTAGATCATTACTACCATTTTACACATGTAAGAAAGCTACTGTGCAATATGTAAATCGCTATTTAAAATAACAATAAGTGACAACCTTCCTTTATGAATTGCTAAACTGAAGTTAAAAAAAAAGAAAAAACCTTTTTACTTTCTATTCCTCATATTGTAAATGATTCATTGGTCCATACTATTTCAAAGAAAAACAAAGTTTTATCATCAAAATTTAATGCCAAATAGCTATTAAAGTCACAATGAACAGGGAGTGACAACAGCTTCTTTTCTTCCATATTGTGATGTACATCAGAGCAAAATGGATTATCAAAAAGGAAAAAATGTAGGGTGGAGACTTGGTTTTTACTGATCTAAATGCAAGCTTGATAGTAAGAAAGGGACTGGGCTTAACAACTCTAAATTATTGGAGAAGTCCAACATTAGTCACCATGAAGTCTGTCGTTTTTACTGGAAATTTGAGGTAAAACTAAAAATTATACGGTTGTCACTTCTTTTCTGCAAGCTTCTAAAAGTTTTTTTTAAAATTTGAAAAAAGTATAAGCCTAGTACAATTTTTTTTTACTGCAGTACCTCTACTGTGCTATAAAAATGACCTAAAATAAAACATACACAAAAGTAAAAAATAGCAATTTTAACACTATTGTTTTAACGCTTATTTTAACCTACTATAAGGCATTTACACATATTCAGTTGTGTTTCATTTTCATGGACTTTTAGTTGTTTTCATTATTCACGTGTTCCTTTGTTTGAATTTCCCGCCACTCTTTAGTTTCCATGGTTACAGTCATGATTAGTTCCTTGTATCAGCTCTGTTTGATTCATTATCTTGTTTGAGTTTGTACTAATGCTGCGTTCCAGGCAGGTTTTTGAGCCCGTAAGTTATAACTTCAAACCACGACTCACGACTTTGTAGTGTTCCAGGCAAAGTCACGCCAAACTGCTTGAGCACAAGGAATTGTGGTAGATGTAGGTGCTAGATGTAAACAAAGCATGCCAGACCTTATGGGGCTTATGCTCATAAAAGTAAAAAACAGTGAATAAGGCAAGAGAAGCTGTTCTATCTTTTATATTTACGTTATTTGTATATTTGGAAATGTATTTGGTATTAATTTATTCTTGCACCCAATGGACTGAAAACAAGCTAACGCTAGAGCTGCTGCCTGCTGATAATAGATAACATTTGCTTATAAATAACCTCAGAGCAATACCTTATTTTAATAAATGATTTGGTTTTTGACTTACATAAACACAGCATCTGTAGGAACTGCCATTGTTGTTTTGCGGGCTATGTGACGTCAGATCTCGTAACTGGGAGTACATCGATCAAGTACGAGCTCACGGGCGAGAAGTCACAGGTTTAACGGCCGTTCTAGTACACTTTCATGGGTAGAAGGTTGGAAAAACACTGGTTACGGGTTGCCTGGAACGCGACATTAATGCTGGACATAATTTTGATATCCAAATACGCAAGAATTAATATGCGTGTCATAAACTTTAAACATGGTGCGGGGAGAACAACTGCTGTGACAGGCAAAGGCCCATGATTTATTCATTAACCCCAAATATTTACATACAAAAGTAATCGTCGAAGCGTAGGCTATTGTATGTTTAATACACAGCAGAAATTGCCTGCAGTTGACTGAAATTATAGAATCTGGCTTTGTAAATGTTCATTGTCAGTGCATGTGACACTACATATAGTTTTGGTTTTAATAACATTTTCAGAATAATTTTCAGAGAATAAACATGGTGTCCTCCATGATTCTGTACATTCCGACAACAAGCACTTGAATGCAACAAGCTCGTAATCACGACTTCTGAAGTGGGAAGTAGGACATTTCCGATAGCACGTGAAGGCAGCATTAGTTCCGCTGTCTCCAGCATTAGTTCTTTGTCTGTTGTTGTTTGTGTTTGCACTACACACTGTTGTGCCTGTCTGCTCATCTTTTCACTTTTAATCTGCAAGTCTGTCTGTCTTCCTCATCAGTCATCATGACAAATGCCTACTTTTTCTCCATATTTATACCATCACATTACTGTATCATTAAGAGAGAAAGAAAAGTTCAGAGATGATGAGGACATCTTTTAAATTTGAACAAATCCCAGGCACATGTTATGTGTGCCCTATGCTATATTTCCAAAACATCAGACCCTTAGGATAGCAGTACATATTTAGCAGCAAATAAATCCAGAATCGAAATTCCAAGAAGATTTCCCCAGGCCCGAAGAGGTTCATGGTTTCGATTAACAGTGTTCAGCTCTGTAGGCATCTGGCTGGAGAGCAGGAATTTAAGAATTTAATGCCAGTTCTGTTCCTCTTCTTGCAGGGGGTTACTGCTTTCCAAACAGCTTCAGGGTAAGGGTTCTCCGTGTATTTGTCAAATGGCTTTAACGTGTTTCTCGCTAAGTTTAAACGTAATCTTGACTCCAAGCTGGCTTATATGATAAATCTGAACTGGGTCAAGGACTAAAGTCATTCAGTCATAATTACTGCACTTCTTGATGCCACCAATAAACAAGAGCTCATAAGCTCACTGATACAGACAAAATGTAACATCTCACACAATGTCCTCACAGCAAGGCTGCAAATGGATTGACTGATAGGTACATATTACAAAGATGGTAAGAGCTTCCTTAAAAAAGCAAGATACAATTAGATTGACTGGTTTAAACTAATTCAGTTCGCCAGAAAACAAATTCATGTTTATATGGCTCCAGATGCCACATAAGAAGAACTAAAAACAAACTGTTGTTGTTTATTTTACACATTTCTGGGTGGTTCTTGGCTAGGAAAAAAGTGCAAAGTGGATAATTTCATGCCAACAGTACAAAATCTGGCTCGGTGACAGCCAGGTTTAAAATACTCCACATCACATTAATCTATTTTATTTATTTACCTATCAATTTTGATTTTAAATGTAGAGATACTGTCACTATTAGTTGTAATATTGGTCCAGTTATGGTCTGTTTCGATGATACTCCTTAATGGTTTCTACTCTTAAAGCAACTAAATTCACCTTACATCTTTTAGGATACAGTATGACGACAATGCTGGAAAATCTTACAGAAGATTTCTGCCAGATTTGGACCTCCGAATAGTTTGATTTTAGAACGTTATGTACAAGCCAGAGCTCTTTCAAGAGAAGCCGATTTTCATGCTGATGCGTGATGTTGGGTTCTCTCTGGTGAACATATTGGCTCATGCATCACCTGCTCTCCGCCGCTGACAAGCCTCACTGATAGTGGAGAGTGAGAACCGAGCGATTTCTCTAATAAATAAACAAGTTTACCAGTGTTACTATCACCTCCAAAAGCTTCAGGCATCACGATGCATGGCAACATATCCCATAAGCATTACAATTTGATGTTGTTCAACTTTACTGTCACCACCCTGATTTCATGATTACCATTCATTAAAATACACTAGTTAGAGCTTCAATCTAAGATAAAAATGGATCATAATTTGGTACATTATTTACCAATAAGCAACCATCATAGTTATTGATATTTTTTGGACATTCAATACCTCCTTTACTATGTGGATAAGTTTCAAGAAAATCATGTCTTGTCATCTAATTGTCTTAACAGTAACTTCCAAAAACCAAGCCAGAACACCTGTTACCAATCTTGGTCTTTGATTTGGAACGGTCAAATTGAGTTAGGGTATTCTGCCATTGTTTAGCCGCTGTTTAGAAGTTACCGTGCCAGCCGGGAGTTACAATATACAATATTTAATGTTTTACTTTTTTTTACTGTCCATTAAAGTTTGCAGTGTTTAAATTACGATGCAGCCTGTGTCATAAATCTGTCACTGAAGCACTCCTGACACACACGATACCTGAAATAAAAGTGTAGGTAAAACAAATAGTCAAGTTGTTGTTTTTGCTAAAAGATCGCGATCTACTTCATTTAGCTAGCTATGCAGCCTTTAGCATAAACAGATTAGTCAGCTATCCAATGAATATGCTACTATTGCAATTACAAAGCAATTGTAAATCATCCAAAATAAATGCAGTGAGCGGTGTATATCTATATTATTATAAGTTACTTTCTGTATTTTACAAATGAAGATCCAAAACGTCTTGCTATTTATTTTAAAATGTATTTAAATTGAACAGTTATTTTAAATTGTAATAATATATTTCACAATATTACTATATTTTTACTGTATTCATTACTGTTTTTTACAGTATTGATGCCTCTATGTTTGTATCTGTACTATAGATTTGTTACCTGGGCAATTTCTTATTTCTTATTTATTGTCCTCAATTAGATTCAGGTAATTTCCTAAAGAGGGAAGATCAGAATGATTTACTCAGATGAAAAGGTGTACGGCTAGACAATCTCATTTTAAACATGAACATCTGAACATTAAGTCATCAAACATAATCTAGTGTAAAAGGCTGGCATTAAAAAGGAAAGATGCATTATGCATGCTTCAGACTAATGTGATGTTTTCAGTGTAAAAGTGAGAACGAGATTTGGTTAAAGAAGGATTTCATGGAAAATACCATTACAATATAGTTTGTATTAGCCATCATTACTTTTCAATATACTGCAACACTGCTGACATAGCATTTTGAAAATTAAACATTTGCATAATTTGCTGCGTGGTTTAGATAAAAGGACAGTCTGTATATTTCTAGACTTCTACTGAGGCAGGGGATTCCTGTACACACTACAGATGTCCAGTTTTGAGCTACGGCTGCTGAAAAGCAAAAGAAATTGTGGTTTATTGAACTGGAGCTTGTCAGCATTTTCGGAGAGCTAGTAAAGTATAATTGTGTCATCCTTTACAAAGCAGTGTTGGGTTGACAGCAGCCACAGAAGCCTCATTACTCTGTGTTTTATAGGGCTGTTTGAGGATGGCAAGATCGTTTGGTGATGAATAATGTCTTTCTCACTGGGAGCTACAGTAAAACATACAACAGCACCGACTCTGCCAAAGATACATAGATCATCTCGAATAAGATCAAGTCCGCGGAGGAAGTAAATGTGGTTTTTCGATTGACACCCCTCAGCATGCATATGAGCAGGAGAGAGTGGATGAACGGAACATATCTGGAGCCGTGTGTGGAGAGATGGCAGACCACAGACAGTTCATGAGAAATGAAACACAACACCTGGAAATATACTGATAGTTGAAATTAAATCCAAATGTATTTGAGGTAACACTTTATTTTACAGTGTCCTTCTTACACGTTATATATACTTACTGTAGTAATAATGCATTATTGAATACAACTAACCCAAGCCAAACCCCAACCCTACTGCAACAATGAGATCTTAAAATAAAGTGTAACCTTATTTGTTTTTCCATCTTAAAGGGAAACGGAAAACACCTGAACATACCAGTTTGTACCCTATGTTACACGTATTTTAATAAATGGCGAGAAGAGATAGTTAAGTCAAGATTAATAGTTAATTAGTCAAGCTAAACTAAATATAATTTCATTAATACAACTAAAACAGAAGTATCATGAAATATTTGTGCACTGTTATTTTAGGGATTATATTCTTTAACAATACTTGTAACTAAGGATGTAAAGGATCCGTGTGAATTGTGTGAAAGTGTCTTTTGCTGTGTCTCAGACCTAAGCGGAGTTGAAAACAGGTCATATAAATCCAAAACAGGCTCATTTGACAGTTTAATGGAAGTCTTCATTAATTTTCTCCTGGAAGCACATAGTGGGCTGAATCAAACACGAAGAGAAGTGGAAATTTATTAGATGTTATTAAGGCAGGGAGCCACTCCTGAGACCCCCGACTTCAAATAATGTATTAAGTTTCAAACTTAATTTCGTATGCACAATTGAACGGGGGGGTCCCATGAGAAAGAATGGATTTAGGATCCACAGAATGGATAAATGATGGGAATGGTTTTTAATATAACGGAAGTTAAAACATGATAAGATTAAAAGAAACTTCGTTGAAGCAACGGAGCCCTGGATATAAGATCCTTTTAAACTGATTTGACCCAAACTTCGCCTGAATAGACACTAGTTTTGATGGACAGACGATGCCAATGAATTAGAGTAATGAAATCTGAGGGACAATGAAAATGTCATTTCAAAAGAAAAACGATCCAGTGAACAATGTTTTGAAGCATTATCGGTACAAGGCCTGTTATACAAGACTTGATTTTTTTTGGGGGGGGGGGGGGGGGGGGTGAATGAATGGAGCATTCTTAAGGAGGCCTGCAGCATTATAAATTGACTAAACGAACATCTGACAGTGAGTCTTAATTAAGCCAACACACACCGGTCTGCCTTAAGAGCTGCCTCGTGGCTTCTGTTAATTAACTCCAGCAATGCACCATCGCTCAGCCCTTAAACACGCACAAAAACCTGCAAAAGTTCAGCAGCAAATCACTCATTCACACAAGTCAGTTAAATAACAAAATTGTTCCATGATTTATGAAGTGATTTTCAATGATATTTGATAGAAATCAAAAGATGAATTGGGATAATTAATAAAATGTGTGTAATGATTCCTTTTAAACTATCCGATTAATAACTTTTTATAACCATGATGTATTATTAACAAACCGTAAATCATTGCAGTCCGAGTTAATCTCCCCCATCCATTCAAGCCATCCTGAAATAAATGTTTTTTTTGTTCTTCTTTTGTGCTCTCACAGTCCTGTTCTAGATTAATGAGCCAACCAAGTCTAATCTTGATTATGGCACCATGAACTCACATAATTCCTGCCTCGATTTCCTTTTTTCACAGTCAGGGAAACTTATTTCAACTCTTCAATCTCCTGCATGCAGCATTTCCGAGTGCCTGGCTGGTTCATGAACCCAACTGCACTGGAGTCTGGAAGCACTAGCCCATCAGTGTGTGATTTCACTGGCGTCCTCCAATAGGTAATAGAGGCAGAAGGCAGAAATCATCAATCAAAAGGCGGGTCACCATTCATAGCCATCTCAGAACAGGCACTATATAACCGCAGCTGCTAAACAGCACTAATTTCCCAGAATGAAATACGTCGCAGCCACAGCGGCCATTTGCAGGATTTGTATCGGAGGCCATATTTCAAGGTCATGCTTCGGCTTCTGCCTATTAAAGCCTGTTTGAAACATTGAAGGGGCAGTTTATGTCTCACTGGCTTCTCGCTGAGGTCTAAGTACAGGTGCAATGGCTGAGGTAAAGAGTGCTGAGTGATGAAAGAGGAGGGAGAGGGGAGGGAAAGGGAGGAAAAGAAATGATCGAAGGAAAAAGGAGGAGGAGGAAAGGAGTTCATGTTAAATGTGGATTAATGGACAATGGCTTTATTCACTGGCAGTGAGATTCGAGCATCGCTGGGATGTAAGTGTTGGTCAAAGAACACACAGATCGATGCAGTGTAATATTGAAAATTCAAAGTTCAAAAGATGTCAAGTATTCATATAAGCTGCCTCTCTTAATAGTTTACAACAGTCTGAGACAGAGCAACAGAGCAGAGAGTCCTGTTACAAAAAAAAAAGAATATATATATATATATATATATATATATATATATATATATATATATATATATATATATATATATATATATATATATGTATTCACGGGTACACACACACACACGCACACACGCACACACGCACACACACACACCACACACACACACACACACACACACACACACACACACACACACACACACACACACACACACACACACACACACACACACACACACGTTGGTCTATGTGGTTTACAGGGACTCTCCATAGGCGTAATGGTTTTTATACTGTACAAACCGTATTTTCTATCCCCTTAAACTGCCCCTGCCCCTAAACCTACCCATCACAGGAAACATTCTGCATTTTTACTTTATCAAAAAAACATCATTTAGTATGTTTTTAAGGCCATTTGAATTATGAGGACATTTGATATGTCCTCATAAACCACATTTATAGTGTAATACCAGTGTAATACCCATGTAGTTATACAAATTTGTGTCCTCATAAACCACATAAACAGGCTCACACACACACACCACACACACACACACACACACACACACACACACACACACACACACACACACACACACACACACACAGATCAGGCATAACATTATGACCACTGACAGGTGAAGTGAATAACACTATTACCTCTCCATCATGGCCCAGGTGAAAATCTGTACTATTAAATGCATTAAATGTACTTGAGTATCTTTTTAGTATAATAGAAATATATTATAATGCATGTTTAATGCATTTAATAGTGCACCTTTTTCACCTGGGGGCTCCTGTTACTGGGTGGCTATATTAGGCAGCAAGTACACATTTTGTCCGTAAAGTTGATGTGTTAGAAGCACGAAAAATGGTCAATCATAAGGATTTAAGCGAGTTTGACAAGGACCAAATTGTGATGGCTAGACGACTGGGTCGACTGCAGCTCTTGTGTCTGTATGTGTGGTCCAGACAGTGGTCAGTATCTATCAAAAGGGGTCCAAGGAAGGAACATTGGTGAAACGGCAACAGGGTCAAGGGCGGCCAAGGCTCATTGATGCACGTGGAGGATTCACGCAAGCCGGCGGAGGCAGTGTGATGCTTTGGGCAATGTTCTGCTGTGAAACCTTGGGTCCTGCCATCCATCATCCCCTACCTAAGCGTTGTTGCAGACCATGTACACCCTTTCATGGAAACGGTATACCCTGGTGGCTGTGAACTAATGCTTTAAAGGATCTGCTGCTAACATCTTGGTGTCAGATACCACGGCACACCTTCAGGGGTCTAGTGATGACCATGCCTCGATGGCTCAGGGCTGAAATGTCATTGTATGTTTGAGATATATATATATATATATATATGTGAATGCTGATAATGTTTTAATGTACAAATGTATGGTTGTATGTAATATATATATATATATATATATATATATATATATATATATATATATATATATATATATTACATACAACCATACATTTGTACATTAAAACATTATCAGCATTCACGTCTTCAATAAAGTGGAGTGGAGTAGAAATACAGTTTGAGATAAATTTACTACTAAAAAGAGTTAAATGTTGCGGGTAATTAACATCTTGCTGAGTCCAACATTTTGCAGACAAAAATATTGGCGACCACATCAGCCACTGATATGTTTAGTAAGATTTTTCAGCACTGTTTGTTTTATCAACATGTTGTCACATGCACCTGGCTGTCTGTTTCTTAAAACGTGTCAGCGGTTGCACATAAATACAAATTAGGGTGACAATCTTTCTGGGGACAGGTGTGTTAAAATATTAGGAAACAATATATGCAATCTAGCTTTTAAATTATTTGTGCTTGGTTACTTAGTCTACCTCTGTGCTACCTCTGTGCAAATGCACACAATTACTCATCTGTGTCATGAATCAAACTTCTTAAATCAGTCTACTGGTGTTTTCTGTTAGGATATTGTGTTCATTACTCTCATTCAATCTGTGCAGGACTGGGGACACTCGGCTAAACTAGTGGCAGGTGCTGTTCTTATTGGAAAATGACTCCCTAATTCTTTGCATAATTTCTACTAATGCATCTGTGGTTTTGGTGAATGCATGAGATCAGAATGAGCATCCTCCCGTGTTTACCCTTGCACACAGACTATAAAATGTACAAATGGGGCATGAACACCGTGATCAGCATGAACGCTCTGCCCTTAAATCATGTCTATAAAATATTTGGAAAAACTACAGCGCCACCTTTTGGTTAACCTCATAATCGCACTTCTGCCAGACCGCTGCCATAGGCAAACATATGGACAGGTTACACTCCACTCATTCCAGAGAAACTGTGCTCATTCATCCATACCTCAGAGATGAAGTGTTTAGCCCCTGCTGGCAGAATGACCCCTGCACTTCTGTGAAGACTCCCTGATCACTGTCAACATTCGGCTGCATATGACAACACGCCTCTGCAGAACTTTCCCAGACTAAAAAAGACAAAGGAAAGGATAAATGCTTGTCATGGCACATTAAATGTACTAAAATAGGCCTGTTTTCTGTTTAATTGTACATTTGAATTAGGCTGTAAAATATTACATGGCTTTTGTAGCATTGGTATGGCCAGATGGTGGTTTATGCAACTGAACATTTTAGCTTTTTACCACTTTACTACTTTTAGACTGGTATATTATTCCAGCAATTGTCTATTACCTATTCAATGCTACATCTATTTGTCACATTTAACAAATGCATTAAAAGAAATTTAAATAATATTGATTCATTCTGTATGTTGGGTATAGGCCTACATGCATGTTGCAAAGATGTATAATCATGCTTTGTGATTGATCATTTTTAAAGTCACCATGGAATCAAAAGTGCCAATTCTGGGAATTTTTAGGGAAGGTTGTAGCATTTAATACAAAATATTCATCTGTGAATGCATAGGTCTACAGATTGTTTAATTTATGTGCCCTCGTAATCTTTTATCAAAACACTCTCTAATGACATGTTTACTGGCATGAGGTCCGGACAATCTGTCATTCACAAAAGATCCTAAATCATCCGATCAATTCATTGTTTCACTCAGATATGTCACAATAGGGAAGAAAAGACTTTAGTGTTTCATGCCGACTTTAATTATTTTTAGTAGTATGGGTAGCTAAATATGTTTTTAGAAGTGCTACTGAATGCACAATTATTATTCATCTATGGCAGTTTGGTGAGGTGATATCCTTTTGGACACACCAAGGAGGCTTTGGTGGAGATTGTATGCAGCCTACTGTAATTTGCACTGCAGACTAGACTTTAAATAGGCCCTACTGTAGATGTCCTTTATAAAAATTACCATTGCTTAAATTACACACACTTGCCAGTAGATGGAGACATTATATATTGTATAGCTATTGTTCCATTGTGTTTGTGTAGGCCTACCAGTCAGTCACTTAAAATGCAGCGAGCGTTTACCTGGAGTCCTGTTAAGAGAAGGGAAACTGTAGAATTACCAAAACTGCATGCAATAATTGATGCAGCATTGCGTTGTATTATGCCTATTTAGAAATGTGTTTTTAAAGAAACTTATGTATTAGCTTAAGAATAACGTCCGGTAAAGCCATTGACCTGAACAGAAAGTAGCGGCTACCAGTTTCAATGGATTAATGTTATGCGTGTACATTTTTATGACACTTTAATCCTAGAATCAACAACAAAGGTCAATTTACTCACCATGTCGTTCCAGAACCGACTTTTTTCTTTTTTAAGTAAAAACCAATAAAATACGCGATTTAAAAGTGAAATCGTAGCTGCCATTGATCTCACGTGCGAGTTGCGGAAATGCATATTTTAGGCTACCTCATTAGAAAATGACACATGTGGATAGATTTTCTACATATTTATGTTAATAAGAGGTTTGACATTCTTATTTTTTTTTTAAATAAATACATTCAATATTTTCTAAATGAACGCACGAATAAAAGATTAAATAAAGCAAGCAACGATGTCAGACAATTATAATCCCCCTGTATAAGCATATAAAGGTGCGAGCTGGCTTAATTCTGTCGTTTCTGCAATCATCAAAGACCTCTATCTCTCTCAATGTCTTCCAGATTCACAGCTGCACTGTCTGATCCTGACATTTTCAAGACAGCTAGGCCTAGCTGTCTGTCTTAACTTGTACTTTTTTTTTACATGACAAAAATGACAGTATATGGTTCAAAAAGACAAAAGTTATTCATGTCAGTTTAATGTGATGTTTTGTGGTCATGTGAGAGAAATACTGAAATATTAGCAGACGCAATATTAAATTTACTTTACAATACTGTAAGCAAATACAAAGAGAAGGCAGGCCCATTGCAGGCAGTAACCAAATAAAACACCTGTAATAGGAGTTTCAAGTGCACACATTTTTAACCTTGAAATGTAGAGATTTACACAACCTTTGTCCTGTCTGGTTAGGCATTAAACTGTTGTCAAACCTTAAATGAGGTATAAGGTCACAACAACATAGTCTAGTCATCTCTATCATCATAAAGACTGAAAAATCACAAACTCTTTGACTTTGAGTATGAGTTAAGTCAATATACAAAGGTTGTACTTTGCTACTCAGGCGAGTTTCACAAAGCATGTACAGAGTCATTCATACTGGAGTTAAAAAGTCACCTATATGGACCTTCATTTAAACAGCTTTGTTTGATGTTGATGCAGGCTAAAATATGCATTGTTCTCTATGGTTTTCCTTTTGCTGTTTGTTCACCCATCACAATAGCATTGATACAATATTAAAACATCCTTTAGAACAGCAGGTGCCTTGAATGAGGAAACAGTAGTTTAAGGCTCATTAATGAAAACATTCAAAATATATGTTAAGGTTACTTTTCTCATTCTGCTGAAATCAGCACAGAATAATTTCTAAAAATGTGACAATACAGATATTCTGTTCTTCCATTAGACCAGTGGTTCTCAACCAGGAGGTTGGGGCCCACTACAAAAGTTGTATTACTTTACATCTATGGCTCAACCACTAATACTCCCAGGTTGTTGTTGAAAATGATCCTGCCGTCCACCTCTTTACTGCAGTCCGGATGTCTCAGTAAGTCCAGCACTCCTTTCTTCAGGTCTTCAGGAGCATTCTTACTGAACTCTATCACCTCGGTAAGGAAATCCAGCAGCAGTTCTCCCACCGGGTCGCCCTCAGTGAAGCACTCTGTGATGTCCATCTGGGACAGAAGCTCATAGTTACGGTAGGGGATGCCTTTAGAATCTAAGAAGGTCTTGATATCTCCTGTAGTGACACACTGGCTGATCTCAGTGTTACAGAGCTGTTCTTTAAAGGTTGTAAATAATTTGCCCCATCCACTCTCACCTATGAAGAAGCAGAAGCAAACTAAGGTCATTTTTTTCCTTAAACAGAAAGAATAAAATTGCCCTTATGGACCCCACTGTACTTGCCCTACAAATGTACACTACACAACAAACAATGGTTTTAAACTGAATTTATGTTGATTTGATTTCAATTCTTACAATCCATTTTCTCTGATTCGGCGCAAAGTTGAGTTAAACCTTTATTGACTTTAGAGCATCTTCTCTACTCAGGTTTGGGTATCATTTGAATTCTAGTGATTCCAATTCCAATTCTGCTTATCAATTCTGATTCTTATCAATTCAGTTTGGATTCAAAGTCAAACATGTAGATATCAAACTGTCTTTTTGCAAAACATTCTGTTGCAGCTGAATAGCATGAACAAATACCAAAAGCCTAAAGAACAACTAAACTAATAACATAAGTGCCAAGAAGACCCAAGTGAAAGAGAATTCAATTCATTCAATCTCAGAATTCGCTTTTTGTGCACATGTTCTGGATGTGTGTTCAGCAGAGAAAACAATATCCGAGTGCCGGAATGAGTTCTCTTTTGAATCTTCCATGGTATAAAACCACATTTAAAAAAAAGCGCACACAGGAATCGATGAGCAGAATTGAAATTGCATAACAAAATATCCGATACCTGACCTTAAGTATCCAGTTCCAGAACTGGAATTCATTTTTATTTCCCCAACCCTAACTGTACCTGACACCAGAATGATCATGAGTTTCCCGTCTTTGTTCAGCAGACTCCGAAAAAATGCAACAGTGGCTTCTGGATCTTTGACATAGTACAGCATCTGTTAAACAGATTGATATTAATATTCTACAATCATCAAATAAGTTTGATACACAGACCTTAGTAATATAGCTTTAATAACTGACTAAAGTGTAAATAATAAAGTGTATAAACTGAACGAAAAAGTAAAAACCTGTATCATGTGAATGAAGTCCATCTTTTCCCCTGGGCTTTTCTCTTGCCAATGTTTTTCAAACTCAGACGCTGTCATCTTGTTCCATGCAAAATTAATGTGATCAAGACCTGGAGTGGTTAATACCCGAACTAAACAGAAATAGCCATTTATTGGTAGAGTAAGTAAAATCGTGTAATATGATTAGCTTAAATGAGCAGCAATAAAATGATTGGTACCTTTATACTTGTGCAGCATGTCAATGCTTGGTTCCACCACTTCATTGTTGACTTTGGCGTGTGGATATTTCAGGTGTAGCTGAGCGAGCATCTCTAGATCAATCTCACCTGGAAATGAAATAAATATGGATGATTTTATGGATAAGAATTTACTCTGTTGTTCAAATCTGATATCTGAAATGATGATATAAACAGAATGTTAATAATTCAGGTTAGGGCTGTGCGATATTGAAGAAAAATGCGATATGCAATCATGCAATCCCTTAAAAAAAATCAATATTCGATGTGTGATACGATATTGCTATTAGTGTGTAAAATCTATTTAAATAAATCTATTTAAAAATATTATTTAAAAACTGAGAATGATACCATTTACGTGTTTCGCATTTTTTTCTGGGAAAAGAGAAGCATTGCTACAACTTCTAAAAGTGACCAGCAGTGTTTTAGCAAAACATTTTCACAAATCTGACAATATAATTTTTCAACATCAATATAAACGCGCACAAAAAAATGTAATACAAATATTTAAATACCAAAAACTCTTTGCTTGATTTGGTAATCTGTAGTTATAATCAACCTAAAACTTAACATCAAGAACATCCAGGTAAACAAAAACACCTTAACCAAGGGTGGATGATTATTTTTGTTATTAAAAATAAGTACTAAAAACCGTAGTCTTCACATTAATTAAATATACACTGATACATAATAAAGCTATAAAGGTTATTCAGCCAAGCGCAGTGATCGATTTCCTCATTCTTTTGTTGTTTGACAAACAGCGGCAGGTCTACTGTATTAGCAGGTTTACTGTATTATTAGCAGTCTGTCACTTTAAGACCTGATGTACGGATCCTATTTATACGCAACTGATATCATTCACTTAAAGCATAACCGACTGTGTTTACATGAATACTGAACAACTGAAGAGATCACACGCTTTCAGAACGGTGACTTCTGCGCACGTTTCGGTGTGTGTCAGACAGCACAAGACTGCAAGTCGTTTTTCCCGCAAGTTATTAAGTTTAATAACTCTTTTTAATGTCAAGCAAGTCACATAAGTAACAGTTATGTGCCCAGTCTATTCTCTGCTATGTGTCAACATAAAACGTACACTTTTTCACAATGTTGAAGTAGCCTAATAAAATCATTCAGATATTGCGTGCCGATGCGATATGCATTTTACATTTGTGATATTTCTATATATTGCACAGCCCTAATTAAGGTATTATTAAAAGTATACCTGCCCCACTCCCTACTCCCATTACATTGACAATGGGTCTTCCTCCTCCAATGCTGCAGAAAGAGATTGATAGAGAATATAATAAGGGCAAGATAATATTATTTTATCTTGTCATTGTTAAATCTGCTGGCACATTCTGTATTACAAAGCTAGGGCAGGCTAAATGAATAAAATATGACATTTATCAAGAACGATAAAGCACCTTGCCAGTATGTCTGGTAGTGTATTATGAATGAAGTCCTGCATGCACTGGTGCTCCGATGAGCGCTCCAGAAAGAGCTCAAATGATTTAAGGTATCTCGGATAATCTTCCACAAGTGATCTGAATGGAGCTGCCATGGTTTTCATTGGCTGAAACATACAACTGGTGTTTTAGAATGATAAAATGAGTCCTTAATCACCCAAAAATGAAACACAGAAGAAGATATTTTGAGAAGTTCTATACCAACGACAAGGTCATGGGTTCGATTCCCATGTAGAGCCAGAACAACAAAAAAATGTGTACCTTGAATGCAAGTCACTATGCTTTTTTTGTCAATACAATGGAAGTCAGTGGTCACCACTTTAAAATGTCATGCCTACAGGTTTGGAATAAATCAGTGATTTATTTTAATTTTTGGTGAACTAACCCTTTAAAATGGTACAAGTTGGGTTAGGGTGGTCACAGAAGCAGGTGTAATTTCTCAGGACACCTGATGTGATGTTCATAAAAATGTTTACTTAACTTTAACACAGTTAATGTTTTAAAGTTAATTTACAATGTATGGTAGCTCAGTCTCAATTGTTATGCTAATAATAATATAAAAATGTATATTACTCTCAACAAAAACGTGACTTTATGCATTAAGAGTCAGACAGTAACATCCTCCTGTACTCCACAGTCAGATTAACATGATGAGATTATTATGCATATATAACAGGTTCATTGACTCGATCGCTCCCATTTTTACAACTGCATTATTATTTCTAACGCTAGGTGATTGACTGAATGCACTGCCACCTCTATTCATCAGCGGTCTAATAATCGGAGAAAGCAGAAGTGTGCAGCTGCAGCAGCTTACCTTCATATCCGGTATTTATTTTCACACTGCCGCGCTCTGCCACTGACAGTGGGACGCTGGGCCGCCGTACATCCAGAGATTTAGCCCCGCCCGTTATAAAGAAGCTCACTCTCTTAAAGCCGCAGGGCTACACGCTACATAATTATATTAGTTTTTTTTATCTCTGTTCCTTTCCCCATTATCTAGGGAGCATTTTAAGTGAAACTCATGGCTCTATCCCCTTCTTACAATTGTTTTAGTATTAGGCTTTTCACCACCAAATATTTACCTGTATAACATGCCAACATGTAATCATGCCACACCTGACAGGAACACAAAAACAGCTCAAATAATACAACGTGCCCAGCTCATTGCTGCCCTCCTGTGTTCATCCGTGTAATTTCACTTTACAAAAGTGTAAGTCAAATTTCAGCACTCTAAAAGAAAATATTAAAGAAAAACACAAACACATATTCTTAACATTATTCATGCATTTGTAAATTACCAATTCAGATGTAGCTTCTGCACCACCTCTGCTGTGCAAAGAGTAATTTTGTTGTTAATGATTTAATTTGATTGGTATAGTGTATTATTCAAATTATATTTATTGATAAAAAAGGTAATTTCTCAGGCAGTAATTTGGATCTTTATGAATTTGAGGAGTGCTGGTATGGTCTTAGACACGTGCCTGCCCTGCCTTGGTCTTAAGGGTTAGTTCACCCAAAAATGAAAATTCTGTCATCATTTACTCACCTTCATGTTGTTCCAAACCCATTAGACCTTTGTTTATTTTTGGAACACAAATGACAATATTTTGAAGAATGTTTGAAACAAAGTAGAGAGAGCAACCACTGACTACCAAAGTATTTTCCCCTTACTATGGTAGTCAGTGGTTGCTCTATCTGCTTTGTTACAAACCTTCTTCAAAATATCTTCTTTTGTGTGCAGCAGAACAAAAACTCATACAGGTTTGGAACATCTTGAGGGGGAGTAAATAATCATTTTGGGTGAACTGTCCCATTGGTTTTGAATTTGGTGGTCTTGACTACAACACTAATTTCACCACCTCATTTGATTCAAATATAAATGGAAAGAGAACAAGGCAAAAATTCAGTGATCTATCTTTAATCTGCTTCTTACAATTTTCTTTATTAAAAGATACAGATGAAGCAATTTTCACTCTTCAGTCAGTTTGATCATGTCAAACTTTGTTAAACAGATTTGACTACTGGTGAATGGAAATTCGTGATTAAAATGAGAGAACCCACAAAGATCCATGGGACATCTTCTGCAGAATTATTAAGGCTTAATGGAAAAATTAAGCCTGACAGAATCACACCACCCAGACACGTGTCCCCTAGGTGGCACTGACAAGTCTGCTTAAATTCATCTCATCCTTGAATAGAAATGACAGGCTTTACTAATAAAATCTGATTAAACAAAAGATTTAAATGATTCAACATCCTGGAGTGGAAGTGCACTGACGGGCTACACGGAGAAGACATCGTGTGACGATGGGCAGACAACAGAACGTTCAACACGATTGCCTTTTTTTGCAGATATTTTGACTTAACTGTCAGTATGTTACCCGTGAAATGACATGACTGTTTCTATCTTTCATCTCAATTTCCATCTTGCTCCATCTGTTAGTTTATGAGTATTAAAAATTAAATATGACTACGCTCACCATCAGTACCTAAAAGAGCATGACAATTGTTTTACAAGGAGTGTCTTATTAAATGTGTAGTTAACATATTAGGCATGATTTAAAAGGCAAAAGGGTGTCTGGTATGGGATAAAGGCAACCTCATTTCTGTCAAAGCAGCTGAAACCACCAACCATCTTTGATTCGGATTAACATCTGAATGACTAACGAGCGACAGCATTTCCCACAGAGTATCACAATTTATTAGCATTTTCGTTCAACTCTTCAAGTACACACAATTAAAACAAAGTACTATGTAAACTAAAGGTCAGTGTTTTACAGGCAACTGTATATAGTGCTGAGAGCATACTGAACATATCAGAAGAAGAAGAAGCCATGTAAACAAGTCAGTTTTGAGGGGCAACAAAGAAAATCAAATGAACAAAACACACTGTTGACTTTGTCACTAAAGGAGCAAGTTTCCATAAAAATGCAAGGCCACTTTTGGAATAATCCAGTGTATGACAAAATCAATCCAGCATGCACACGCACAATTGGGCTTCAAAATAAATAAATATATATATTGCCATTTTTTCCCAGGGTTTTTCAGCAACCCTTGAAAAAATAAATGAATAAAACTATTATAGGCTATACACATTTTAGCGTCACACATCAGTGGACTAATTTAGAAATACGCCAAAGCCTTGTGAGCAGCAGATCATCCGGATGGATCTCAAACAGACAGGAACTGGAGCGCTTCTGTTCTGTGGACTAACCAGCCAGCACTTACATCACATGTGCTGTACGGCAGCAGAAACACCGCTGGGACAAAATGAACTAAATCAAAAAACGAGGAGAACAAAAACAAAAACAAAACATATGCAGGTATGTAACACGTACAAAATACATTCTTTCGGTGGAGTAAGACCACAAGAACCAGCGGTCTCGAGTAGCTAAAAACCACAAGTTATGTTATAATGAGGACCATTGAGATTTAGGAAAAGTTTTTCACATGGCAGTACAAGGAGCAAAGCGAACCTCGACACTGTAGGTCTTGAAACAGATAGTCAAGACAATTATGCCAGCAGGAAGTCAGTCAATAAAGCAAAACGAACTTTAGCAGGGATATTATTAAAATACAGAACCAGCACCTGTCCTTTATTAAAAATGATGAACATTCATAGCGTTTAAGCACCTCTCCTGGTGTAATGCTCATGCAGACTCTACATAAATGCATGGTCCACTGTATCTGTGCTAAATGAGTTCCCCTAACCGCAGGATATTGCAGGAAGCCGCTTTCAAAAGCCTTTCTGCTCGTCACAGGAACACAGTTCATTATCCGCTGGTGTTGTATGGCGTTTAAATGAAGTCAAAAGTCGCGCGCACGAAAACCACGAGCACGCGAATAAACCCAAGCGCGCAAAACAGACCCACGAGAGGAAAATAGCAACGCGAGAGCGCATCTGTGCACCCGCGAGAGCGCATCTGTACACCCGCGAGAGCGCATCTGTGCAGCCGCGAGCGCATTTGTACACCGCGAGCGCGCGAAACAGTATTTAGGGGCGGAAATGAATACTAGCGCAAGCCCCTGCTGCCTAGCGCGCACAACTGCAAATGAGCGCTCGCGTGACTACTCAACACTCGCTTGCTCCTCGAGTTGACTTTTGACACTTTGAGGGCGGGGCAATGACTTTTGTCTTCCCACCTGTGATTGGTCATTTGTTTAATCAGTTTCACTCTTGTTTAAACATGTAGCAGGACTAGGACAAGGCACGTTTTAAGGAACCATTATGTCCGACCCTGAGTAGGTAATTTAATTTTTAAGTCTTTGTGTTTCGAGTGCAATATATTCAATATATGAAATTGTATTGTACAATTTCGAAGGTATTTTGTTTACAATCATCTTGAATAGTTTGCATAGGACCTTAACACCAAAAAAGATAAGCTAATTTAAGATAAAGCTGACTAACCCATAAATGTAGGATGTTAAAGGTTATTTTTGACCTACATTGACAATATACAGTAAATAAATCATCGCTGAGTAGCATTTCTAGCTACTTAACAAAGCTAGTATGCTAATGTATAAACAAAGCAGCGTAAATGCAATCTTTGTGATTTATTTATCTGACACATGGTGCTGGATGTTCCGCTTGTGCCCGTATAAGGTCAAAGAGCTCTTGCAAAGCCTGGGTGATACCACCCATTGGGCCACTGAATCCGCATTAACGACAACAGCTGGGGCAACAGCCTTAGTCCTAATGGGTTGTTATCATAGCTATCAAAATCCAGTGTTTTGTATTTTGCGTACGTGAGTTTTTGTTGTACATGTCTATTAAAAAATAAAAATAAAAATATGTACTGTGCTAATTAATTGAGATTTCTTACAGCTCTTACAGGTTGTTGGCCTTGTCTGTTTCGTTGCTTCTATTACTCTCCCCTTTTTTGTAAGTCGCTTTGGATAAATGCGTCTGCTAAATGATTAAATGTAAATGTAAATGATAGCAGGGGGTACTTGTATGTGACTGGACAGGGCCTCCAGAATATACAGCTCCTGACGACACAGAAACTCCAGATAATCTAAATCCAGTGGTATTGTGCTGAAGGCCTGTTGCAACTTGTGTAAAAGATTTGCCAAAAAGTGGTATCTTAGCTATTGACAGAACAAAGAATAATTAATGAGATGTTAAGATACCATGTCACTTTTGTGATAAACACACTTCAAAAGTTGAAAGGGTTACATTATCTCTACTCATCCTTTGAGTCCAGGAAAGTATTAAAAAAAAAATAGATAATGAGCATCAAAGTTTGATTTTACTTACTAATTTCCCTATTTCAAACATGGTCTTAGTAGTAAATCTATCAAAATTATTTTCTTAATTGTTTGCATATAGGATGACAGAAAACATCAAAACGTCACTTTTTTTTGTTTTACACTTTTTACAGGGTCACATAGACCATCAGCAGAAAAACGCTTTCAGTGATGTAACCCTTAAGTTTCACTAATGCCGTTTGTAATGTGTTCTAATCATTTTATAAACGGCATTACGATAATAGCAATAGGGCAATAGGGGTCGGTGCTGTGGTTTGAATAAATTACAAAGATTGCATTTACGCTGCTTTGTTTAGTACATTAGCATACAAGCTTTAAGTAGCTAGAAATGCTACTCAGCGATGATTTATTTACTGTATATTGTCAATGTAGGTCAAAACTAACCTTTAACATCCTACATTTATGGGTTAGCCAGCTTTATTTTAAATTAGCTTATCTTTTTTGGTGTTAAGGTCCTATACAAACTATTCAAGATGATTGTAAACAAAATACCTTCGAAATTGTACAATACAATTTCATATAGCCTATTGAATATATTGCACTCGAAACACAAAGACTTAAAAATTAAATTACCTACTCAGGGTCCGACATAATGGTTCCTTAAAACGTGCCTTGTCCTAGTCCTGCTACATGTTTAAACAAGAGTAAAACTGATTAAACAAATGACCAATCACAGGTGGGAAGACAAAAGTCATTGCCCCGCCCTCAAAGTGTCAAAAGTCAACTCGAGGAGCGAGCGAGTGTTGAGTAGTCACGCGAGCGCTCATTTGCAGTTGTGCGCGCTAGGCAGCAGGGGCTTGCGCTAGTATTCATTTCCGCCCCTAAATACTGTTTCGCGCGCTCGCGGTGTACAAATGCGCGCTCGCGGTGTACAAATGCGCTCGCGGGTGCACAGATGCGCTCTCGCGTTGCTATTTTCCTCTCGTGGGTCTGTTTTGCGCGCTTGGGTTTATTCGCGTGCTCGTGGTTTTCGTGCGCGCGACTTTTGACTTCATTTAAACGCCATAGTGTTGGAGCAGACCTCATCAATTTTTCAGCTGCTAGACGGAGGTTAGAGAACAAACTGAGGGGTGCCGAGGAAGCACAGGGGCTGATCGTCACCTTAACCTCTCGGGGTGTCTAAATGAGCTGTGTTTTGGTTAACTGTGCGGATCATACACACTTTCAGAGACATTATACACAAAAACAACAGCAAAGTCCTTGCATCAAAATGAAAAAAAAAAAAAAAAAACAACAACTAGAAAATCCATTTGAACATAAATCAAGAGGAAACTAAAGAATGACTAAGCACTAATATAGTGCATAACACATCAGTCTTTTCTTGTTCTCTTAAAAAGTCACATCGCCTTAAAGGGATAGTTTGCACAAAAATGCAAATTGTCATCATTTTGTCACCCTCAAGTTGTCTCCAAAAGACTTTAAATCATCTGTAAATGTACCAGACCGGAGCTTTCAAACTTCAAAAAAGGACATACTGTGAAAGCATAATTAAAGTATTATTATTATTACGGTTGTAAAAGTGCAACTTTTGCACGATAGACTTCAACTCTTCCCAATCAAACGATAACTTTGTGTGCAATTTAATTATTCACTGCAAGTCCTGACATTTGCATTGACATTCATAAACAAATAGTTATTTCGAGTAATCTCTTTTCAATAACTTGATTAAATGATTGATTCACCTCACACCGTGGACTAGTCTGTCCATTCCACCAAATGAACGCTTCAATCACCCAGGTTAGGTACAACACGAGCTTAAGTAAATGATGACAATTTTCATTTTTGGGTGAACTAGGCTTTGAATGCGACTGATACGACAGATTCGGCACAACTTGAACTTGTGTTTTTTCCCTCTTTTTTTTTTTTATGATGTAAGAAAAATCACGGCAAGAAAATGTCAAAGTCCTGCATCTGGTCCGTGGAATGTCAGCTGTGTCTCATACTCTCTTTAAATGTCACAATTTTCACGACGACCACTGATCCAAAACCTTGGTCCTTGCAGTCCGTTTTGTGTATGCTGCAAATTTGTCTGTTACTCCTTGTCTCTCTTCTCTTTTTTTGGAGATCCAAAGGGTGCCTTGGAAAGATGAACATTTTAAAATGTTGCACGTAGTCCAGCTTGTGCCTTGAATGTACGGTCACAGAAAGCTTGATCACATGTCCACATCCCCATCATAGGCCAGAGTCAAGGGCTTTGATGGTGGAGATGCACTTTTACTCTGTTTGGATGGTTTGCTGCTGTCAGAAAGAGGACGAGAAAAAGAGAGTTCAATTCGATTGAATCTGCTGCCCTCTATTATATTTCTACAAGGCACCACCAGATGGCAGCAACAAGTTATTATAAGTGAGACTAATAAATAGTGAATGGGTGAAGCGTGCCATTTCTGTCATCAACCAGAATGCTTTCAAACAGGTATTGTCTTTTCATTCAGTGATGAGTGTGTTCATTTTAATAGCATACATACCAAAACAGAAAGGCCACAGCAATTATGAATAATATGAGAAGGAATCCTCCGGCTGTTAACCCGTACACCCACAGCTTTATTCTTCCATCTGCATGATCAGAAAACAGGATTGTGACTGAAATGTATAAGAACCTCACTGTTATTGCTTCCGCAAAGATGGCACATTCACGCTGGTGACAATGTACTTGAAGAAACCATCTTCCATTCGCAGTTTAGAGGAAAGAATGAGCTGTGTGTCATACAGCCATTAAGATGCTTGTATAACCGATATGACAAGGTCTCAGAACACATCTTTCAGATGAAAGACAAAAGACGTCAGTCTGATGAGCTTTTCCTACAGCAACAGACCTGAATCCTTGAGACTCAAGCGATGGATGATGCAAAAACTACTCAAAGGAAAAGATCATCTTGCTAAGTTCTGTAACACTTTATAATAACTTTAATTCAGACAAGAAATCCAATGGAGAAAGGACCTTCTGTTACATATTGTATAAAACTGTTGAGTTCGGCCTATAAAATGTATTATGGATCGTGTTACTTTGTAATGATCCTTGCACTGTAAAGTCATTACTGATGTTCACTGTACACTCATGGGTAAAAAATGGGCCAAGCCCAAAATGGCTTAAGCCATTGCTGTCTCAGAAAAACATCAAAGACAGAATAAAGTATATGGCAGAATATGGAAAGTTGTGTGGTGTGATGAATCACAATGAAACACGAGTTGAATGGTGATGTTCTGGAGCAGAGTCTTCCAAAAACCTGGCACTCTATTCTAATGCTTTAGAGTACAGCAGAATATTGCAGAATGGTTTGCGTCCCACGAATGGAAAGCTGTTAGAGGAACGATTAGATGTTTTTTTTCAACAAGACAATGCTCCTGCCCAAACTGCAAAGACAACCAAGAAGTGGCCAGAAAACAAGTCCATCAGGCTCATGTTTTGGCCTGGTCAGAGTCCAGATTTGAACCTTATAGTGAATATTTGGTGTCACAAACTCAAACAAACTGGGAGACATGAACATTTTGAAGCCATTAGCACTAAGTGGAACGACACTGACTCTTCTTCCTGTGAAAATACTATTTTGTGCTAAGATACTTTATCTACAGTATTTGTGCAATTTGTGCTAATTTCATGAACAGTGATTAAAATGGGCCAGACCATTAAAATACCAAATATCATGTTATTTTTGGCTTGGCCCTTTTTTTGTTGTGTTTTTTTGGCCCAGGATACTATTTACTTTTTAATTCTACTTACTTTTTAATTTTACTTGAAAAGGCTGACAATGGAACATTACATCAAATAACTAAACTTCTTTATTTTAGTTTTGTTTGAAGTATTATTTACCATTCAAAATTGTGCAGTTTTCAGCACTGATAATAAGAAGAAATGTTTGTTGAGCAACAAATCAGTATATTAGAATAATCTCTGAAGGATCATGTGAGCCAAAATGACATTTTACGATATATTAAAATAGAAAGCATGTATTTTAGATTATAATAATATTTCACATCATTACAGTTTTTACTGTATTTTTGAGCCTTGGTGAGCAGAAGAGACTTATTATAAAACCATTAAATCTTCCCAACTACAAACGTATTTATTAACTTTTTTGCACCAATTTACCGGTAGTTGTAAATCAAACAATATTTGGTGGGTTGGGAGTTTGAGTCTCCTGGTTTAAAAAGTTACTAACAAATATTTAACTGTAGGTCTAAAACAGTAGTTGATAATATGTTCATTATATAATGCAAAAAAAATATAATAAAATATATTTGTCGGAGCCGATAACCTTGTGGGCAGCACTCCGACATGTAGCGTGGCTGCGTTTCGGGCGAATTCCGAGTCCTGGTTAATCGATTTACTCATTGAATACATTTTATATATTTAATAATACTAGTTTGTTTTGCAGATAAAAGTACTGATAATTGGGAACCCACACCTACTGCTAACCTTACGGCACACAGTTGTTGTACCACGGGCCGCTAAATTCAGTTCTAATCAGAAATGGCCTCTAGCCAGCAATAAAGCAACTCTGTCTGTCAAGTTATGGGCAATACAAATCACGCTGTTATGAGACTCTGTCCAATGCAGCTTTTCTCATAGCACCAATAGGGCATAAACACTGAGGCATTAAACAGAGTTCTACATCAGCCCGTATCTGGGGTCTCATAAAGGCGTCCAGCGACTCCGCTATAACTCAAAGGCACACTCCGCTGGCCCACATCAGCCTGTTGTTCATCTGCATTTCAAATACCTGGGCCGAGCGGCTGCAGGGACCACTCGCCGAAGAAGTCCTGGATCTGAGTGGTGCCTGGTTTTAATCTTCCCGAGCTGGTCTTCACATCTGCCTTCTTGTTGTCGGCACCTGGGGTCTTGGTGCAGTAATCCAGAAATCCATGTGTAGTCATCACTTCAGTGTAGCCCTTCTCGCAGCCACACACGCCGCTCTGAAACACACACGTATCGCTGTGAGACACTGTACACTCGGCATAAAGACACTGATGTGTTTAAAGGAATATTCCCAGATCAAACGACACGACAGTGGCAAAATGTTGATTGGCACAAAAGTTCATTTCAATCCACCCCATCCTTTCATACAAAAGCAAAAAAATCTGCTTACAGTACAAGACTAAACATCAAAAATAACTTTTATGTGTATTATATCCAGTTTTACAAATTTGGCATATTAACATGCTATGACAACATAACCCTAAATCCTAAAACATACAAAGTATTACACATTAAAGTAAATGTTTTTGTAAAAATATAAGTGCTGCATTTCTGCTTTTGTCCACATTCACTTCCATTGTAAGTGCCTCACCGTAATCTACTCAAGGGACGATTTAAAATAAATGTTGTGGTAATAGACATTACGCCACAAATGCTTTCAATTGAACTTCTATTGAACCTGGAAAATTCCTTTTAGGCAACTTAAAAAAAAGAAGTGTTTTTATCAGTACTCATGCAGAAGAAAAATGTGCAATGCATTGCATGTAGTTGCATTCAGTGCACTGCAAGTGGCAGTCAATGTACAGTTTTGTGAATTTGATATTTTTGTCCTCTATTTGAAGCAATTATGCAAATGTTACACATGCCTGAAATTCTTTCCTTCATGAGTAAACTAATAACAATAACTACAAGTGCAAATAGATACAGTGTTCTAACACATAAATAATGCTACCTATCAGATTGTTCTACCAACACTATATTTGCACTGTTTTAAGGTTTAGGGTTTGGACGTTTATAACCACATCACACCACATGACATGCTGGTAGCACAATCAAAGCACACATCATCACAAATACAGGATGATCTCCTTGCACAGAAGAGAGACAGTGTTTACCTGCTTGCAGTGGGAGAAGGGTTTGGTGCAGGGAGGGTGACAGTGCCGCACAGTGGTTGGCCGGTTCTGTGGAAAGCAGCCCCCTTCCAACAGGAAACAACAGAGGTAATTATTGCCATTTCCCTATTGATAGCCAGATAAAAGTGCTGTCACACCTGATTAATGGCTTAAAGGACCCATCACAGCTTCTGATCAATCAGTGAAGATTGTAATTTTGGAATAGAAAATTACATGTCAAAACATCAGAGACTAATACCCTTGGTTCGGGCTTTTCTCAAGCAGAAAAGATTACCTCTCACAGCTTATATTTGCCCGAGACGATTCCGTACTCAGATAAGATCACCTTTCTCCGTTATTTACAGCACTTCGCGCAGCCCGAAAGCCTTCGTTCTCGCTCTAAACGCTCAAGTGAAAGCTTGCCATCTGAAGCGTGTTCATTTCGCCACAATCAAACAATGTTTTATAACATTTATACTGTTCGCTTTCCGACGAGCGTTAGTTTATTGATGATGTCTGCTGAAATGGAGGGAGAGAATAGGGAAAATGTTGGATGTGCTATTAAACTGTCCAAGACAAAGTGTGGCACATTCAAAGCATGCTGGCCTTGGCATTTCAGTCCTCACATCTGTCTACAGATGTATGGCGCAGCGTGTCATCACCTCCTGTATCACTGTGTGCTGGGGAAATCGTTCTGTCGCAGACAGGAGGACACTAGAGCGGGTAGTTAATTCTGCCCAGAAAATCATCAAGCCCAGTTTGCTAACTGTACGCGATATTTACATCACCAGATTATGAGGGACCTTGTTCACCCCGAAAACGGTCTGTTTGCCACTTGTTGAAACTGAGGCACATGCCCACTCAGATTTTTGAGCCTAATGAATTTGAATGCAACTTTCAAAAGACAAAACCCCCAATATTTTTACATTTGATAATGAACTCTTTGAAGGATATTATAAGAATGTTCAGTTGTTCAGTGCGTCGCATGATCAACTACTTAATTCAAACCTGCGTTCGTGCTTTGGCTGGCACTGTGCCAGAGACGGACACAACTATTCAGTGTTTTCAACCACATAAGGTTAATTTAAGGTTTCAGACATTTAAACACACATAAGTACTAGCAAAACAATACATTTATACTTTGTAAAATACACTAATGTCTATGGAAGTGGCAATAATCCTTTCAAATATAATTTATAATTTGATTTATCGATACATTCTACCTATAAACTTTACTCTAATCTTAGAATATTGTAGGTACAAAACAAATAGTGTCCCAAAGTTGTCATCTTTTGGAGAATTTTCGTTTTGACGCTGTCATACAGCCTAAGCGATTTTTGCATGCAGCTGGTTGAGGAGATACCACCCAAAATTATATATAAAAAAAGAAAAGAAAAAAAGATTAGCCTGTTAAAATGACTTTTACTGATTGTCTGAACTCAGCGTATGTTATGTTTGCTGTACAGCGCAGAGATAAGGTGAAGTTTGCCTTGGTGTATCAGTGCTTATATACTCTAAATGATTTTGTTTCTATACGCTTATAAAATAAGTTGAAGACTGAATGATGGAGGACTTAAAGGCCTAATATTCTTAATATTCTGGAATAGCAAACAGTAAATGCATTAATGCATGTTCTCGCTTCAATAATTCAAAATTAGCCTATAATTGGATGTGATGACTGCAGTAATTATTACAGTGAAAGCTAAATTAAAGTTTAATAATAATAATAGTTATTTTTAGTGGTGCCCCCCTTAAAAATACTAAGTACATGACGCACTGATGCAAAGACAAAATTGGCTGATTTCTCTGAGTACACAAGTCAACAAAATCTATAACATTATTTTAGTGGGTTTTGGATAGTTTAATGCAAAAATCTTACATTGTGCCTTTAAACTGTACTCCATTGTGTGACTGTAACAATAAATGTTATTCACACACTGTTACACCGATTAATCGATTTAAGTCTCAATTTTAGGCTTATTAGCATTAATTTTTAGCATTTGTATTTACAAAGCTCTTATTATTTTGATTATTATTATCATTATTAATGTTGTTATCTATTGTTTTTGCTGGGACCTGAGTACGAAATGTTTTGGAATGAAAAAGTTCTACTTCCAATACTACTTATACAACAATTTTTCAGCCTATGCTTCTGCATTTAGGGTTAAAAAGATAAATCACCTCCAAAAAATAAAACCCTGTCATTATTTACCCACCCTCATGTTGTTCCAAACCTGCATGCTGTTATTTTCTCACTGGAACACATGAGGAGAATGTCTCTTAGAGAGACCATAGTGGCTGTCAAGCTACAAAGAGGGCCATAAAAGCACAGTAAAAGTGGTCTATACGACTTGTGCACTTAATTCTAAGTCTTCAAACCCACATGATAACTTTGTTTGAGAAACAAAGAACTCTTCTCTACTCACCAAGGCTGCTTTTATTTAATCAAAAATACAGTAAAAATTGTAATAGTGTGTTAATAAAATTTTAAATGACTAATTTACATTTAAATACATTTTAAATGTAAATTATTTCTGTGATGCAAAGCTGAATTTTCAGCATCATTACTCCAGTTTTCAGTGTCAATTCTAATTATAATCTAATATGTTAGTTTGCTCAAGAAATATTTCTTATCATTTTCAGTGTTAAAAACAGTTGCTGATTAATATTTTTGTGAAAACCGTGATACATTTTTTTCAGTATTCTTATAAATTCAAAAAGCTTTTATTTTAAATGGATATCTTTTATAATATTATAAATGCCTCAACTATCACTTTTGATCAATTTAATGCATCTTTGCTGAATATTATATCTTTTATTATACGAATATTAAATATTCTTTATCTCACAAAATTATGAATAGTAGTGTGGAACCTGCGTCAATTTAAATTTGGGTCTGTTACTTATAACGATCATAAGGCTTCATACAACGTGAAATGCAGTGCACTAGTACTTTATGGTTCCTTTCACCTCCTTTTTGGAGTTTGACAGTCTCTGGTCACTATAAACTTTACAAGTATGAAGATCAAGATTCAAAAAGTCTCCTTTTTGTTCCATTGTAAAAAAAAAACACACAACAACAACAGCATGCAGGTTTGGCATGATATGAGGGCAGGTAAATGATGACAGGATTTTCATTGTCTACAGATTTTCGGTCATGTGGAGTCGACAGGTCTTTTGATTATCTTTCTGTAAGTCAAGTCAGTGCAGAATATTTTCATTCTCTCAGTCTCAATGCAAGAGGTGGGCTACCTGTCACATTGACCCCATCAGACCGCTGGCACCATACTGATCTTTCGTTGTCATTCCAGGCGCTGGTCCTCCATTCGTAACTATGACATTTCCCTCCTGCAGTCCCACAGAGTAAGAGAGAGAGAGACACTCATTAGGTTTGCACTGGGCAGTCAGGTGTGATTATAGCTGAATGCAGACATTATATACTGATGCAAGCAGACACGCGCACGCACGCACACTTCTGTCTTCTAAACAAGCATGACTGCACAAAGACACACTAAAATGGACATAGGACAAAGTATTTTTGAACAAATATAACAGTGCTGGTGAATCAGACTCAAAATGAACAACGATCAGAAAGATTATTACATGATGTTAATTATCCTATACACTACCATTCAAAAGTTTGGTGATTTTGAAAGCAGTCTCTTATGCCCACCAAGGCTGAATTTATTATATACAAAAACACAATATTGTAAAATATTACAATTCAACACAAAAACAAAATTTAACAGAATTTTCAGCATGATTACTCCAGTCTTCAGTGTCATGTGGTCCTTCAGAAATCATTCTAATATGCTAATTTGCTCAAGAAAAATTTATTTTAATTGTCAATGTGGAAAACAGTAGAGCTGCTTAATATGTTTTGTGAAAACTGTTATATTTTCTATTTCTATAATTTCTATTTAAACAAAATATTGTTCCTTTGAAGTTTCTGTTCATCAAAGTATCCTGTTTATCTATCTATCTATCTATCTCTATCTATCTATCTATCTATCTATCTATCTATCTATCTATCTATCTATCTATCTATCTATCTATCTATCTATCTATCTATCTATCTATCTATCTATCTATCTATCTATCTATCTATCTATCTATCTATCTATCTATCTATCTATCTATCTATCTATCTATCTATCTATCTATCTATATGTCACATATAAACAGGATACTTTGATGAACAGAAACTTCAAAGGAACAATATTTTGTTTAAATAGAAATTATTTGTAACATTATAAGTGTATTTACAGTTGAATCTGATCAATTAAATGAATCATTGCTGAATAAAATAATTAATTTCTTTCTTTAAAAAAATCTTACTGACCCCAATAATCTGGGTATGTGTGCATAATAACTAGCAAAAAAACAATATTGATTGACCTATCTACTTCTCTGTAAAATTCTCCACTGGATATCTTGGTTGTTTCCACTACACACAATTCCAATTTAGTTTTAAAATCCAATCTTTGGGACTAACTCTCTTGCACTGATATCTTGTAAATGATGAAATCTGTGTTGTCTGAACATCTCTGGTGTATCTGTTGGTTGTTATAACATTAATGTAAGCGTCAGCAAGACGCCAAGAGACTCTCATACACAACTGAGAGATGTGAAAGAGAGAACTAAATCTTGTTGTAGCGCTGAACTAACAAGGTGAGTAAAATTACAAGCGACAGAGAGGTCTTATGCATTCGTGCATATGCTGTGTCCAAAACTGATGACTTGTTCACTCACTTCACTACACAACATTGGAGATGTCACAGTTACTATATGAGGAAAGACTGAATGAATGAGTGTACTCAGGCACAGAAAATAAAATATATATTAATACTGTATATATTAATAAATATATAATAAATATTATATTATATTATATTATATTATATTATATTATATTATATTATATTATATTATATTATATTATATTATATTATATTACATTATACTGCTTTTACCTTTACATGGACGTGTCTCAAAGACCTGGTGAGGGCAGCTGTCCTGATTCTCCAGCACTTGTATAACCACGGCTTGTGAACGTGCCTGGCGGCCCACCGTCTCGAAACTACGTCCTTCCAGACATGTCAGCTGACAGGAACTCCACAGTGACCACTCCGTAAGGTGACAGTCTCCTGTAGATGACAAATCACATATCACAACTCCAGTTCTATTATTTAAAGTCGCAGTGAACTAGAAGTTTTCGATCGCACTACAGTGCCCCCGTGCTCCGAGCACAATTTCCAACGAGGGGAAATATTAACTTATATAGTGATGGGCCGATTTCAAAACAAAGTTATGAACAGTTATGAATCAGCGTATCGATTTCAATGGGATCGTGTGTCTAACTGCTGAAATCACGTGACATTGGCGATCTGAATCCTGAACCGATAAGTTGATTCATAACCGTTCGAATCTTTGTTTTGAAATCGGCCCATCACTATTGAAGTTGTTATTTAGGGTTTTTTTGCAAACAAAAACTATTCTTGTCACTTCATAAAATTATTGTAGAACCACTTTAATGAGATGGACTTTGTAACGACATCTGTAGTGCCTTTTATGGGTCTTGAGAGAGGAAATTATATTGGTGCCAATGAAAGCCTTTCTGAGCCATCGGATTTCAACAAAAATAAATTAATTTGTATTCCGAAGATCTTACGGGTGTCGAACCACATTAGGGTAAGTAATTAATGACAAAATTTTTATTTTTGGGTGAACCAACCCTTTAAGGATATTCAAACTCAAGCTGTCAAACTGCTGTCTTCTGAGAAGGAACACCGTTTCCAGACCGGAAGTTACTTCTCAGATTTTGATTAAAGATTACTGCGACAAACTTTTTTTTTTCTGTGTGTTAACTTACACTGATTAATTGTTCCTGTAATATGTGCAAACAAAGTAAATAGTGTCAATTTTGATTTCATGAGGACTTTAAATATATCTGAAATATATGCAGAAAAAAAAAAAAATTATATATATATATATATATATATATATATATATATATATATATATATATATATATATATATATAAATAAACGAATAAAATGACAAAAGCAGATAACAAAATTACTAAAACTTAAACTAAAATAAAAATATGAAAATTAAGCAAATTTAAAAATATATATACTAATAATACTATAATAGTATATAAATAATAGTAAAACAACTAAATGATTACATTAAAAACGGTATTTCATACTTGGACCTTGTAGTTTTCTGCCACTTGTCTGTATAGCAGCAGTCTGTAGTGCAAATGTTGATGATTAGAATAATAATAGTAATAGTATTAATAATAATGAATATTATCGTTACTTCCCTACACGATTGATCTGATATTCCTATGATAGAATCAAATGCATGGTGCAACTCTTCAGATACTATACATTTAGCACTTCCTAAACCAAAGATCACACATCACTGACCCTCCTAATCCCTCAGAACAGAGGCCGATTCACAGCGACAGCCGCCCCCCCACCTGCACGCGCTAACACTAACTCTTCATCCATGACGTCCTTTTGATTCTGCAGCCAGAATGGCTATTAGAGACAATCTGTGCACCCAGGCATCTCATTATCCATCATCTTCACGAAGCTAGTCTATTTTCATCCCTCACTGGAGCTGCCGAAACATATAATACAGCAACGAACACCGCACACCATATGCCACCCTCTCTAACTCACTCACTTCTTTGTCTCTACCTTTCTCACACGGGCCTAACATCTTTGGTTTCCGCTCCTACCAGCATATGCTCTTCTCTGTGAGCAGGTAGCATGTTCACAAAAATAAGTACGCAGTTTGATGAGAGACACAGAAGTAGGGCTAACACAGGTCAACAACAGCCTGAAGGTGAAATGTATTCACAAGTAAAAAGAGACACATTCTTTGTTGTCAAACTTTCATATAATCTCACTGAACATGACACACGATAATTCCTGGGACAGTTCCACAGGGATAGTAAATGAAATGTGAGAAGCAGTACAAACTATTCCTTGATCAACATCTTTCAGTGGTTATGAACATTGGGGGTAACGCATTACAAGTAACGGCTTAGGCAATCAAAGTACTTAACGACAAAGTAAAAAATAACGAGTAAAATAACACACTACTTTTATATTTAAATCTGTTGTGAAATCTAGTTTTTAAAGTTGTATGTCTATGTGGTGTTTTTAATATGCTTAAAGACCTAATGTGCAAATTCATGAGTCAACATCATTGCTGAGTATTTTCTCCTTTAAGGTGCACTATGTAGTATTTTTGTAGTAAAATATCCAAAAAACACTAGGCCAGTGTTATATATTTTGTTCAGTTGAGTTTTTACAATATCCCAAATATTTCCAACTATTTGTAAATTGTGAGAAAATTGCTATTTTAACCAAGGAGCTGGGACGGCTAACCATAGCGCCTGAGGGAGTCGCCTGTCAGTTGTGTCATATCTGCATTACCCTCGGTTTCCGGATTTATTTGGCAGAAACGCTTTACTCTAGCAGTGTGAACAAGTGTCGCAGCAGCCTCTGAGCGAACACACAGAGTAACGTCATAACATTTTCAACACACTCAAATGTATCTGATATGATAAACAGAGCTGCATCACCTCATACTCATGAATGAAAAATCGGAAATAGTGCCGCTGAATGTGTCCCGTCATAATAAAAGTCCCGCTGCTCGCAAGGCGCGTGTTGTCTTGACTAACAATCGCTCCAGTGGCTTTGCTCAGCTCCACAACAATCTGTCCTGCTCTGCTTCATACTACAGTAACATTAATAACTGCATCCATCAACATGATTTCTGAGTCCTATCCCAATTATTTTCCACTGGCTCTGAGGTGAAGACCTCAGCTGCGCTCAAACATGGCATCATCAAACTACGCCTTTGTTTTGAATAGGCGCCCTCTAGCGGACAGAAAAGGTGCATAGTGCACATTTAAAACCACTGAAAAAAAGACACAGTGAAAACGTGGTTTGAAACCGTTGGTGTTAAAATCACAAACTAACTTGTATCCAATCATATCAACTTTAGCATATCATTACTATGCTGTGAAGCAGGGGAGTCTCAAGAGAAGCCAGGCTATTCCAGTATATTTTTCTGTTGATATGAAAAAAAAAAAAAAAAAAAAAAAAAAAAAAAAATCACACACAGCCAGCGAATGCAATCACAAGCCATGTGCTCAAACAAAACAAGACATGAATAGGCAGCAAATGAGAGCTCTCGCCGACTGCGTGTCCACACAGATGAAAAACATGAAGAGCGTACTACACACTGAACACAACACACTTGCAGACAGAAGAGCATGCAGCCTGAGTGAACTTGAACCTGAGTGAAACCGTATGCTCACACAACAAGACAGAGAGGATAATGAGAGAATGCTCATCCCGTGCACTCAGAAGACCAACACCTGGAGCATGAACTCCGATACCAAGCTGAAACTAAACTAGGCCAAACTGGGACCCGAACACCATGCTCTGCAAGCAAAACGACTCACATGGACAGAAAAACGCACGGCCTGAGCAAACACAAAACCGCACACTCACACAAAGACGAGACGGTATGATTGTCAGTATTTTTTAAAAAGTAATTAGTTACTTTTTACGAAGTACCACAACATTATAAAGCATTACTTTTTTAAAAGAAAGGTCCCCCCAACGCTGAAACAATAAATCATGTAAAACGAATTGAGAAAGTAAATGTACTTTTTTTTTGAAAAAGTAAACAAAACAAAAATTATACGAAATGTTGCTCTGAATCAGTGTTGTACCTGGACAAGGTACGAAACACGGCTGCTGTAGTTCCTGCTCGCTTTCCTTTCTCACGCGGTCTCCACACTTCTCATCCTCCACCGCTTTAGAAGGGTGTGGGCTGTCCGGCCAGTCTGACCAGTGCACCACACACGTCAGGTTCCTCTCCCTCGTGCCCTCTCCGCATTCTGCTCCCTGCACAAAAGCACACGGCTGACTCATTAATCTGGACGAGCTGTGAGCAGTGAGGCAGAGGAGCTTATTACAGTGACACCTCTCAACGAATGACTGACAGTGGGAGTAAAACATGCTGCGCCATTTCTGATGAACTGTTTGCCAGTAAAAAACATCTAAAGACCCAAACTTAAGATACTGGGTTTAAATGTTCAGGAAAACCGAAAACTTTTTTATTGTTGTTGAGATTTTAGCAGATATGTACAGGTTGCACATAAATGAAAACAACAAGCACTCATTATGTTTATTATTAAGATATGTAAGTGTTTCCTTAGTACAGTAGATTGACAACCAACACATTGAAAATATGACTGTAACAATATAGTAACGACACGTGGATAGCTGTTTCTGCACGGAAGGCCACGATGAGTTTAACAACACTGACAACATGAATCACAGTTCATATCTGGAATGGAGCAAGCATTTTTAAAAATTTTATGGACATATTTCATATTCTCTCCTGCTCCAAACATGAACCAGCACAGTGTATGCACACATATTTCATCATGTCTTCTTCAAATTAAATATATATCTGAAACAAGGACACTGATACACAGTGGCGTAACTTTGTTTTAAAAAGTGGGTGGGACAGGAGTGGGGAGCCGGTGATGGACGATATGTACAGTAACAACTGCAGCAAAACTGTGTTTATAATGTCAAAAAAAAATTCCAATAGTACATTGAGTTTAACTGATCGACACAGAAGTCATGTTTAACGTGATAGTTTCATCCTTACATCTACTAGGCCTATACACAAGGTCTGGAGATTCTTTGCATCAGTGAATAGATAGATTCACATGGAATGATTGTCCGCTTTAATGGTAGGGTGTTAGAACTATTGTTAAGCGTGTCAGAAAGGTTCTGGGTTCTAATCTGCCCTTGTAACAGCAGCAACGAACACTTGCCATGGTTTCAAAAATAACACATTCCAATGACAGATTGCCTCATATTTAACACAAACAAACAAACTGCTAATAAAATGGAGATGTTTCTTTCTATTATGTACATCTGTACCAGCACAAGATGGTTAAAAAAGAACAATACTGACCCTGATAAAAAGTGGTGGGGACATGTCCCACTCGCATATTACACCTATGCTGATACAGCGGGACATCTGATCATTAACATTAAAATGACACAATATTACTCTGATACACACGGAAGACAATTATGTAGACCAAAAATTCAAAGAACAATGGACAAAAAAAAAATATCTATGCCCTTATTCTTTCTGTTAAATGGATGTATCATTTGGTTAGAGATTATAGTGCTCGTAAACACAATCAAAACATTATTAGACCTTTTCTTCAGAGCTTCCAAAAGCTCTGCAAAGTTGTTGATTTGTTGATATTTCTAAGAATAATTGATCAAAACATACAGGTCCTTCTAAAAAAATTAGCATATTGTGATAAAAGTTCATTATTTTCCATAATGTAATACAAATTATACTTTCATTTATTTTAGATTCATTGCACACCAACTGAAATATTTCAGGTCTTTTATTGTTTTAATACTGATGATTTTGGCATACAGCTCATGAAAACCCAAAATTCCTATCTCCAAAAATTGGCTTATCATGAAAAGGTTCTCTAAACGAGATATTAACCTAATCATCTGAATCAACTAATTAACTCTAAACACCTGCAAAAGATTCCTGAGGCTTTTAAAAACTCTCAGCCTGGTTCATTACTCAAAACCGCAATCATGGGTAAGACTGCCGACCCGACCCTGTCCAGAAGACCATCATTGACACCCTCAAGCGAGAGGGTAAGACACAGAAATACATTTCTGAATGAATAGGCTGTTCCCAGAGTGCTGTATCAAGGCACCTCCGTGGGAAGTTTGTGGGAAGGAAAAAGTGTAACAAAAAACGCTGCACAACGAAAAGAGGTGACCGGACCCTGAGGATGATTGTGGAGAAGGACCGATTCCAGACCTTGGGGGACCTGCGGAAGGAGTGGACTGAGTTTGGAGTAGAAACATCCAGAGCCACCGTGCACAGACGTGTGCAGGAAATGGGCTACAGGTGCCGCATTCCCCAGGTCAAGCCACTTTGGGCTACAGAGAAGCAGCACTGGACTGTTGCTCAGTGGTCCAAAGTACTTTTTTCATCATGTCATTTGGAAATCAAGTTGCCAGAGTCTGGAGGAAGACTGGGGATAAGGAAATGCCAAAATGCCTGAAGTCCAGTGTTAAGTACCCACAGTCAGTGATGGTCTGGGGTGCCATGTCAGCTGCTGGTGTTGGTCCACTGTGTTTTATCAAGGGCAGGGTCAATGCAGCTAGCTATCAGGAGATTTTGGAGCGCTTCATGCTTCCATCTGCTGAAAAGCTTTATGGAGATGAAGATTTCGTTTTTCAGCACGACCTGGCACCTGCTCACAGTGCCAAAACCACTGGTAAATGGTTTACTGACCATGGTATTACTGTGCTCAATTGGCCTGCCAACTCTCCTGACCTGAACCCCATAGAGAATCTGTGGGATATTGTGAAGAGAAAGTCGAGAGACGCAAGACCCAACACTCTGGGTGAGCTTAAGGCCGCTATCGAAGCATCCTGGGCCTCCATAACACCTCAGCAGTGCCACAGGCTGATCGCCTCCATGCCATGGTTTTCATGAGCGGTATGCCAAAATCATCAGTATTAAAATAATAAAAGACCTTAAATATTTCAGTTGGTGTGCAATGAATCTAAAATATATGAAAGTTTAATTTTTATCATTACATTTTGGAAAATAATGAACTTTATCACAATATGTAATTTTTTAAGAAGGACATTTGATTTGTTCATGATAATGAGCCATTAGTGGTTTAGATTTTTGGGAGTTTGTCAAAGGGTTATACTTTTTTAAATATCAAATACATTTTTTAAATACATTTTAAATATAATAATTTAAATGTCATTGTTTTTGTTGGAGCGGTTTAGTTTTAAGTATAAATCTTATCTATTGAATGTTTAACCTCACGATCACATTTATTCCTGTTTTTATCACGTTACATTGTAACCTACTGTTTTTCATTTAAACATAATTAAAAATGCTAATATTAACTATGCATATCACATTTGTTCAGATATGTGGTGGAGCTTGTCTCTAGAAATGTACATTATGTATTACTGATACAGACTACAAATAAAATTTGTTATCACATGTGTCACGCATATCAGAGAAATGTAATAATGTTCATGAATATGAAAGTGTCCATCACACCAAGCACCAAAGAAAGCACATAAATGCATGTTAAAAGTGTTTGCAACGTTTCTTTTGTTCATATTGGAGGACAGCGTTTGATCTGGGCAAGCACGACTCTAGGGACGTGCGCAAAACCCCGAGACGTACAATTAAAATCCTTCTCAGATACAAAAGGGAGAGGAGAGAAAAGCAGAAGAGAGGCGATGAAAATCTGAACTCTGCCACTGTTCTCCTCTAATGATAAGACCATGGATCCCAGCATGATTTTAATCAGCAGTTACCTCACGTCTCAATGACAAAGTCCCTCTCTCACACACAAACTCGGCATGTGCACGTGCAATTTCTACAAAATTCAATTAAAGAACTCCAGTGTTGTGCCAGTACAAGACAGACATGCCGAGCGTCTGGTCTCAACACCACTTGGTCGTATAAAACATGGATTAAATGCCCTCAGGTTAGGTTATATGCAATAACCAGTAAGTGCAGAATACATGCAGATCCAATTATTTTTGCCCGGGATCTACCTCCACTCTGCAGGGAGACCAATCGCTCACAAGCCATGTGTAGCAGGGGCTGATGGGACAGGGTTTGGTCTGGGAGAGCTGGGAGGCGCACGGACGTCCCTCCTCATGAGCTTGCTGTAACACGCTGCGGGAGCGAGTCATAACACCTGCAACAGACACACAAATGAAGAGACATCTGTGAATGCACTCCATGAAAATATGGCAAACAGCAGAGACATTGCTAAAAATACACCAAGCCTGCATTAGTGTGTACTTTAGCAGCTTGGGACAATGCTGTGGATTAATACATTATTCACACGTCGTATAGCTGAAATATTCATCAACCATACAATGCAGGAATAGACAGAAACATTCATCTGTTAAGAGATTCCATAAAGACCATCATGCATTTCATGGTAATCCAGGTTGGTTAAAAACTATGATCATCGAAATAAACAAATTATTTAATATTTCTTCATATTTATTATATACACCCCTTCTTTTTAAAGAATATAATTGTGTACTTGCTCATCAAGGAGACAACAGTGCCAGTAAATATCCCCTGTAAACTGAATGTGTTTTTAGTGTGTGCCAGTTATAATGTCATCAAATTATGCAAAAAATAAATATTATTTAGATTCTTTATTTTGGATACATAAAATGATAGCTATGCATAAAGACAAAAGAGTTCACTATTTGATTCTAAAAATATTATACGAATATTATTAATATTGCCTATTTGTTTTAATTGAACATCAATATATTCAGTATATTCAATACATTCAGTGATGTTTGGCAAATATTTTTTATATAAGATAACATTTTATGATCTTTAACAGTTTGACAGTCACAGATTTCAGTATTTTAAAATCATGTGATACTGTAGTGTGCCATAGTTCTACAGATTATTATTATTATTATTATTATTATTATTTTGTGTATGTATAGCTATTGAACCATTTACACTGATTTTAAAATATGACAAATACATTTATTTATTGTCCTGTGACTCCCTCTGGTTGACAACAAGCTGCTGAAAAATATTTGAATTAACTTAAAGCTGCACTATGTAATTTTTCTGTCAGCTAGAGAGCGCCTATTCAAAACAAAGGCGTAGTTTGATGACGCCATGTTTGAGCTCAGAATCTTGGGACATGTGGTCTCCACCTCACAGCCAGTGGAAAAGGTTGATGGATTGATGGATGCCGTTATTAAAGTTACTCTAGTATGAAGCAGAGAAGGACCGAGTGTTGAGGGCGTTGAGCAAGACCGCTGGAGTGATTGTTGCGCAACACATGGCTTGCGAGCAGCAGGACTTTTATTATGACGTGACACCGTTGCCGGCGCCATTTCTGCTTTTCCGGTCATGAGTATGAGGTAAAGCGAGGAAACCGAGGGTAACATTGTTATGACACAATTGACAGCAATTTACAAATAGTTGGAAACATTTGTGATATTATAAGAACTTCAAATGAACAAAATATATAACAATGGCCTGGTGGTTTTTGAAAATTTTACTGCAAAAATCCTACATACTGCACCTTTAAACCTTTCTATAACTGTACTTTTCACAAAATAATGCTATTAAACACAATACAGAAATTGAGACTTGGTGGAAATGACATTTCATGTACATTTTCTTGACTTTGATGTACATAAATTGACTATACCGAATTAAATAACTTAAGTGAGAAAAGTGTGCCAGAAGTGTCCAAAGGTGTAGAAATACCTATAAACGCGAATGAGATTCAAGAGCAATGGAGGACAAAAAGATTTTGAGTGAATGATGACTTTCATTTCTTTCTGTTCCTTACACACATCTTATCATATGACTTTAGAAGACTTGGTATTCTACACAGTGCACAATGATACTTATTTGGTCTTTTAGGAGCTTGAACATTTTGCACAAAAAAAGACGCTTTTGTGCTCCACAGAATAAAGAATGACATGAGGATGAATGATGAAATATTCCTTTTAACGCAGCAGGGACATATAGACGTTCACTGTATATAACAGCTCTCGGCCTGCTCAACAACACAGATGCGTTGGCTAGGACAGGACAGGACATTCTCAATTAACATGAGAACTGACAGCCTTGAAGCTTAGAACAAGGTAGGGGTCTCCTTTTCCAGCAGAACGTCTACCATCCACTGTCATCACTCATTTTAAAGGAATGATGGGGTTAAGATAAAAAGCTTTATGGGATTTTAAGAGGACAACCATGAGATGCTGGCAGGGGTATCTCAAGTGGGGGAAAAAAGGCTTTTCAGAAGAATACAATTTTGGGCCCATCATTCCATTCACCTAAATTCTCAAGAAAAAGCAAAAATACAGACCCTTCATCAATGCACATCTGAACTCAAAAGCACTCCAGTGAGTGACTGTAAAAAGCCCTCTTTCAAGTCAAGCATTAAACATTTAACTTAATAAAAAAAAAAACACAACAGAAATGAAATTCACAGCACAACATAACTGCTCATCAAATGCTGCCTTCAAGAGCTGCTACAGCTGGCCGCTTCAAGCACATCATTCATTAAAACTGAAGGACTCCGGCCAAATGAGGAAGCCCTTAAAATGACGTGACATGACAGTGGAAATATCTCTACTTGATTCTGTAGGGAGATGGAAGAGGGTTGGGTGGGAATAGAGAGAAATAAGGTTTAGAAAGTAGAAAGAAAAGCACAGTTGTTTGGGTCTCCTGAGCTCCACTGCCAGATGCATTAAATCTCTATGTATATATATATATATACACAACACATAATGAACTCCAAACTCTCTGTCTCCGGCAATGCGCGCAAGAGACAACACTGCTTTGACACAGGCAGAAAATGCTTCTTTTCCAGCCCGCACGGCTCGCATTTATTTCTTCGCTTGTGGATGTAGCCAAAAACATGCCGAGAACTTCCTGTTTGCATTGCCTGGAGAAATCCTTCTGGATTTAAAAAGTAAACTGCCTGGCTGAGAAAGGAAACTGATGACTGAATGAAAATTAATGAAGATTGTGTTGAATCTGTCTAATTAAGGGAAGAAGAAAAAAACAGCTGAACTCCTAAGGCGCTGGGTCATTAGAGCAAAAGGGACCCGGGCTGCTCTTAAGACTAGTAATTGGCCTATTTTATATTACATGAAGCAATAACACCGTTCCATCAGTCAAACAGGGCAATAAACTCTGAATTAACAATTGCAATTTCTATAAAATAAACATTTCCCTTTGACTGATAAATCATTTGGCGTGTTAAGGAAAGCAAGGGTTTCACCCAGAGTCATTAACCTGTAAGCCGATCTTTAAATATGATTCATGACATAACATCCATAATTAAAAAGGGATTCCGACATGGCATGGTAATGAATGCAAAGTAAATGCACACCACCTGATAGTGTGAGCCAAGAGCAAGCAGAGTGTTTATCTCCACAGGTTTGTTGGTTAGGTTGCATGCAAATGAAAATGTGTCAGCTGCACAAGAACATTAAATATTATTGTGAACTGTAATTTGGATGCATGTTTCACCCCCTGATTCCCCTGATTCTTAATAGTTCTAAATGCTCTTCAAAACGGAAATTATCACCGTTTTGGGTTTCAACCTACAGTACGTTTTTTGACTTCTGCAAAAAGCACCAACCACATTTATGGTACATCTGCAATTTTAAAAATTAAGAATTCTTGGAGCCAAATGCAGAATCCATGTCGGGGAGGGCCACCTGGAATAAATAAATAAATAAATAAATAAATATTATATATATAATTAAATTAAATAATATATTAATATTCTAACCAACATGGGTATGGATAAATGTGCTTTATGCAAATGTATGTTTATAATTAATGAAACCATACTCAAGCATGAAGACTAGACATGCATCAAAGGTCATACATGTTTTTCAAAGAACTTGTTCATGTCTCTTAAGCCTAAGCTTAAAAATTCTGAATAAGCAGTGATTTCTGTCATTTTAAGAATATAATTAAAGAGAGTTTTTACACTGGCAGTTTAGTTCAGAACAGGGCATAGTTTGTATGAAAAATTGGTAATGTTGTTGGGATTGGTAAAAACTGAAAGCTGTCATGCGGACCTGTGAGCGCACCAGTACCACACCATACCTGGAGGAGGTCCATATTTCACGACTAGGAATATAGTGTGTCGACCTGGTAGCTTATGAAGCTATAACTGCATGTTTCAGAATAGTAATGTTAATCCTTTCTTTCTCTATTAATGTTTGCTGCTGCATCCTTTACGTCTTATATCAATTTCTCCAACTACAGGCTAGTCCACGGATCAAACAGAAAACGGATCAAAAGGTGCCCCTTTTCGCAGCATAGAAAACAGCGTTCTTGACATATCTAAAACACAACACAACATGCTGCTATAATAGGTTGATTCTCAGCTACAACTACACAGTTTGAATGTGGGTGTGGATGGTGTTTCATGGGCAGCCAACGAAGCCCAAAGGATGGCACTATGCACATTTGTTACAAACCTACGTAGATATATTACAAAAGGGAGACTGGAATTGTTGACGACTCATCTCAGCAGTTTAGAATCGATTCTTTCTTTTATGAAACCATAGCCACGTTTTTAATTACCCTTCAAATTGCTTAAATTGAAACTGCCCCCAATGAAGATCTGACATTTTCGCTAAAAGGAAAAAAATGTCCCCCGCATTTACAGGTCATCTGACATACGCAAGTCGATCATTCTTTAAAGATGACGTGGTTTGTTTGGACAGAAGACGAGACAGAGCTCTTTATTAAGCTCATAAAATACTAAATAATTACTGGAATACTGGATTCTAAATAACAAATACATGCCACATTATATCAAGACTTTGAAGCAGATTGGAGTGAAAAACACCCAGCCACTATATAAGGGGCTTTCCTTGTCATTACTGCTTGGATAACACGCCTGTGTCTCCTTCGATTAAAAATAATGGCTAGTGCAGTGGCTGGAATATACTTAAACATAACAACATCTGTTGCTATGATTTTTTTAAATGACTTATTGCAAGAGAAATTAAAAACATTTTAGTCAGTACTTTGCAATAGTTTTTTTTTAATCAACATTTAAAAAAAAAAAAAAAAAAAATCACAAAAACTTTGTGGAAATCTTTAATGGAAACATGGCTAAAAATTGTATAAGTCATCCACTTTAAAACTCTTTAAAACTTTTCAGACCTTTAACATTCACAATTCACAGCTATATTACACACTGCATGAAAGGTAAAGTATAATAGGGATTTTTTTCTGTGATGGAAAAGCTGAATTTTCAGCAGCCATACTTTTTTATTATTATCACAGTTAAAAAAAAGTTTAAAATGGTAATGAATTGTGGGTTCTATGATCATATTTAATGATCAAATTAACTGATGTACAGAAACTTAAAAAAAAAAAAACTGAATTTATTTAACATAGAAGTCTTTTGAATTCTCAAGTGTCAATTTCTTGAAAATGAATCTAACTGACCCCAAACGTTTGAACAGTAGTGTACATTTAAACTGAATCAAGTTTATGCATTTTTTATACATTTGTTATTTAATCAAAAGCATTTTTTTAAATTGAGGACAATGCTAATAAAAAAAATCTTTATATAATCACTATTTTTTTCACACAGTAAACTTTTTTTTTTGTATTAAATGCATTATAATATCTAGCAGCTTTTATATTTTTAAAAGGGTATCATCATATTTGAGGGCTCCTGACATCAAAACGATAGAAAACCCCTTCTTATGTATGCTGCAACTCACCTTTACTGCCACAGGTGTGGGAGCACTCCGTCCAGGGCGCCCAGTCAGACAGGATGCAGTTAAAGGGGCAGTCCAAAACACAGTTCATCGCCAGTCTCCACGGCTGAGCCAGGCCCAGCTAAAACAGAGGGACAGCCATTAAACCCATGTCCCCTCACCACACACAATCTCTGTCTGATGAACCGACTGTGAGCCAATGAGGGGCTATTACTGTAAAAGACTTAAATGAAAGAATCATTTTCTGGATTTGGAGCAATACTGTAGGGAGTTAATGGACAGTCACGGCTGATTTGTAGCGCATGCAGTTGAAGGACATAATACAATCCCACAGTGCTTAATTCCCCCTCAGAGGACACTTGTACTGAGAGGAGTGGCAGGAAATGAAGGTTACCTCCTCGCACACGCTCAAATCCACCACTTTGCCATCACTGCGGACGCAATCTAAGAGTCGTGTCCTCGTGCCCTGGCCACAGATGGCATGTTCGCTCAGCTGACAGGTGCTCCAGCCTGACCCGTAACCAAAGGGTACAAAAGCACACACACATACAGGAAATGTCAGACCAAAGTGTCAATCTAATTTCACATTTCTGTTCACAGCATTTCAATTCCTTTCAAATATGTCCATTCATGACTAAATAACAGTGTGCATACTATCCATCCTACATTATATGCAACATCTGGAGTAGTGCGTTTCATCAAAGTACATTCAAACACAATTTATTCTTTTATATTGTCCACAACCCCACATGTTTTCTGATGATGCCAAAGGCACAATTCTATAAAACAGTAGATTTTGTAATATTGTCATAATTGCTCACTCCATATTTAAAACGATATATTACATATGTACTACTATTCAGAAGTTTGCTGCATTTTTTTTATTCATCAAGAATGCATTAAATTAAATTAAAGGGACGTTTACAATGTTACAAAGTATTTCCATTTTAAATAAATGCTGTTCTTTTGGATTTCTATTAATCGAAGAATCATAAAAAAGTATCACAGTTAACATCAAAAACATTTAGCTTTTATTACAATAAGATATGTTTCTTATTGCAGCAAATCAGCATATTAGAATGATTTCTGAAGGATCATGTGACACTGAAGACTGGAGTAATGATGCTGAAAATTCAGCTTTGCCATCACAGGAATAAACTACATTTTAAACAGAAAACAGTTATTTTATATTGTATAATAATTCACATGAATACTGTATTTTCAATAAAATAAGGGCCCATGAACTGAGAAATCAAATTTTCCTTGAGCTTTTGACATATAAGAGATTATCATACTAAGAATATCCTGCAAGTTTCAAAAACTTCCTTGTTAGTCAAATAAAAGCTTTTATTGACACCAGGCCCAGCACACAACATGATTTTCAAAGTGGGAATCTTTGACGTTAGCCAATCACAGCCGTGGGCGTTTAGAATGAAGTCTAACGGCAGACATGCCCTTCAAACGGAGCGTTCAGAGCAGAGTAGTAAAAATCAGGGTAGTAAAAAAAAAAGCCTTTTATTTATAAATGATGACCATTTTTTATGTAAATGCATTTTAACATTATAAGTGCACCCCAAGAAACATCATAAAACAACGCAGTTCATGACCTCTTTAAAAAAAATTGTACCAACCCTAATCTTACTAACTTTTGAGTGATAGTGCAGTTTTCGTAGAAGTATGCAAATTGCGATTAAGCTAATGGCTATAAAACGCCAAAGTAGAGTAGTGAGAATCACTGTGATCTGAAGGCAGAAGTTGGGCCGTCTTTATGATGCTAATCTATCTTTAATCAGTCGGATGGCTTCGAGGAGCGTTATCAGCATTGATATGATCAGCGATTTCATGGTCTCTGTGCAAGAAAGCGCTTATCATCTCATCCATATCTCCATGCTCATTTCCTTCATTAGGGTCTATCTGTAGAATTAGTATCTATCTGCATTATAGGATGATTCTTCATATATGCAGAGGCCCTGGTAAGCTCAATATGGATGACATGGAGTGGCTCCAGGGGATCGGACAATCCAAAGCAGTGGATTTACATCAATTCAGAAGTTCACATTCTCAGTGGAGATGTTAGCGTGAGAGAGCAACATAAAGGAGAGATGAAGAGTACGATCTTAACTGGAAACTCACCCTGGACATCATATCTTATCTATTAAGAACTGCTATGTAAGGCAAAGTGCAGTCATGTTCCCATTAGTGCTAAAGTGGACAGTCTCTCCCAGTACTCAACTGGAAGGTTTCCTTCTATGGGCAGCATAGTCTGATAGGTAAACATCTGGAATGAAGCCCAAAAGATTGCAGGTTAAAACCTTGCAAGGGCAGATCCTTCAGCAATCATCAATGTGTTCTTGATAAAGGCACTTTATCAGATTCCCTTAGACAGGCTGACTTTGTTACTTCTCTTTGTCCTTTTTGCTACTTTTATCAATAGACATACAGTGTGGTCTAAAAGTCCATACTGAGAATGTGGGGTTTAATAACAACATTAATAACACATTAAAACAAGGCTACATTTGTTAACATTACCATGATCATGAACTAGCAATGATAAAAAAAACCTAATTTAAATTAGTCAATTATATTAATATTAATTTATAAAAACACTATTATTCAACACATCATATACTCTCATGGAAATCTGTAACCATTTTACGTTTCAGCACATTAATGGCTAATATGCAAAATGTCTAGTTTTGGTTGCACATTATTTTACAGTATGTGTATTTACAGTGTACTTACCTAAGAACATACTGGGTGATTTAAGGTAACAACAGGGGTTAAAGGTTTAGTTCACCCAAAAATTAAAAATTATCCCATAATTCACTCACTTTCAAGCTATCCTAGGTGTAAATGACATTCTTCTTTCAGGTGAATATATATTTAGAGTTATATTAACATATGACTTAGCTTTATAATGACAGTAAATGACAGCACAAAGTCTGAAGACCAAAAAAGTGCATCCATTCATTATAAAAGGAATCCACATGGCTCCAGGGGGTTAATAAAGGAATTCTGAAGTGAATAGATGGGTTTGTAAATACAGACGGCGGTCAGCCGGAAGCTTCATATTTGACCTCATAACATGTTAAATATGGATATTTTTCTTACAAAAACCAATTGATTTGCTACAGAAGACCTTTATTGTGTGTGCACAGTGTGGAGCACTTTTATAATGCATGGATGCACTTTTTTGGTCCTGAAATTTGGGGCAGCCTTTTACTTTCATTATAATGCTTGAAAGAGCCAGGACATTTTTTTTATATATAACTCCGATTGTATAGTCTGAAAGAAGAATGTCATACACCTAGGATGGCTTGAAGGTGAGTAAATCATGGTATAATTTTCATTTTTGGGTGAACTATCACTTTAAGATTAAGTTTAGAGGTAGGTCTAGAGTTATTACCAAGTCTTTGTAATTACTGTAATAAGTACAAAGTATGTACATGGGAAACAGGACTGTAAAATAAAATGCTACACTAGTTTCTGTTAATAAAACAAGCAGCTTTGTCATAATTACAGCTACAATACCAACATTTTCTTTGAGTAAAAAAGGTTGAAAACCATTGCTTTAGAATGTGCTGTTTAAGTGAACTTTTCATGCAACAGTAATTAGATGCCAATGCCATGCTCAATGTTGTGTCAAGCAGAATGAGAGAAACCCACTGGAGACATTGTAGTGATAATTGAAGCAGGTGCCGTTGAGTTTGCAGGACTCTGTCTGGTTACTGTCTGGACACGCTCTGTCCGCCACCGGGGGGCGCAGCATGTGTCTCGTCCTCATCCTCGCTGTGCTTTCGTCACATGGCTACAAATAAATACATTTAAAATGTAAAGGTGGGCTTTGACACAAAGTACATCAAAGTCTAAACAAAGTCTATTTTAAAAGTGCATATACATAGAAAAGCTGAGAAATACTGCTGTGCTATACTGGCTGAATTGTGAAAACAAAACAAAAGAACCACAGCAGTCAGGCAGCCACATGGTCTTGCAATGCTAAGTGCACTGTTAGAAGCTGTTAGGCTGCAGGCAGCAACTAATCTGCATCTCCATCACTGTCAGAAGCTAATGAGACCCTTTAAACGGCTAGCTGGCCACGTCCATGTATCTCACTATTGTGGAGGGTTATCATCAGCATGAGCTCTATTCGCCTAGTGCCATATATCTGTGCACCCAGGTTTTTGGGGAACATTTCATAATTATGTAAAACTGAAACCAATTAACCAAGCTCAATCACCGAACATTGGTGTTTGACATGTTCGCCGCGCTGCCCGAGCGCTTTGACAAAGTGAAGAGAACAAACATTGCTTGGAACTGAGACCGTACAAGGTAGAATTGCAATATAATGCGATTAGCGTAGAGACCAAATTATGCTGAAATGGCTTGGCAGTCTTGTGTAGGTTGGGCCGAGCCAGGATAACTCCGGTTTGTTTCTGATTAGTTGAGTGCGAACTGAAGAGCTGTTTGCACTTCAATGAGTCAGTGGCCCGATGGCAAATTGTATCTAGGGTAACTTTTTATGCACAACATTAATTAGAATAACAAATGCTTCATTACTACTGGAGGTTCATCTGCATACTGATTTCACTTTTCTCCATATTCACTGTTTGAAATTTCGCCGCAGGAACTCTAGAGAACTGTATGAAGATTTGACTTGCGAGGCAGCATGAATGTGAAATATTCAAATGGATGCAAAACATCTCGACACTGCCTTATGTCATGGTAAGAATGAATCTTGCAAAAAAATATACTGTAAAACATATCTGCTCTTAATTCCCAGCAGAAATGATCTCTCAAGAGGCATATTTTTATGAGCTCATAAACACCAGTGCATAATTTATTTACCTACAAAAAGTCAACACGGCAATCTTGCTGAAAACAGCTTAGAGCATAATGAATCTCTATACTAGTTTATTCTGGTCAAATGTTAGTGGAACATGACCACAGTTAATGTTAATGTGGTAGTTAATCTACACCTGGGTTAATCTGCTGGGATACATGCGTGAATATCAGGATAACTGACTTGAGACAGAGATGCATACATTATATTGGTACCAGTTTGGTCTGATAATGGAGATCAGTATTGGTTGATATATTTTATTAACATTTATACTACAGGATTGTCGAATGCTTTGACTGGCTGGTGAAGACTAAGGTGTGGAATTATTTTTCAGTAAATGCATTGCTAAAGTAGTTTCAGGCAGAACTCGAACCGCATTGCAGTTCAATATCAATTCGCCAAATGATTTCAGATATTTCAAAGGTCCTTACAGCCTGCACCAGCAAATGAACCGACACTTACCAAGCAACTATATATAACATACAATAGGAAATGACAAATATTTCCATGTTTTTCTCATAAAATTACATTTTAAAAGCATTCTGTTTCTCTCTCTCTCTCTCCCATACACATCATACACATATAGTACAATCACGCTCCCACACATGGAAACATAAAAGCACACAGAAACTTGCGGTCAGCGCTGCCCCGCAACTTTATCAGCAAAATTGTTTTCGCAGCTAAAAGGCTATATGACATTTTTCAGTGGTGAGGTAACATTGCTGATTTTGAAAAAGTTAAACTTATGCTTTTACCATTAGTAACAATGCTACTGCCAAACACTGATTAATTAAATTACTTTTAATAGTAAATAATACTTTTAAAATGAAGGATGCATTAATTGTTACAAAAGATATTCATTTCAAATAAATGCTGTTCTTTGGAACTTTTTATTGCTAAAACAATCCTGAAAAAGTATCACGGTTTCAACAAAAAATATTAATCAGCACTGATTAATTTAACATTGGTAATAATAAGAAATGTTTCTCATTTTATTGTAACACAAGTCGCTTTTCCTCCGTCGGACAGAACGGTTCTAAGAATGGCAAGGAACAGTTATGTTTATTTTCCATTTGAGCCTGGTACAGCATGGCATGGCTACAAACAGTTCTCTGCCCAGAATTGGTGCTGGTAGAATGCTTGTAGTGACAACACCTGATGTATTTATATTACATTCCAAAGAACTCCGTTATCAGCCTCACAGTGGAAAATTAAACATATCCGTACCATCTGGGCTGGATCGACATGGTTAAGCAATGAGAACAGTTTGGCCCGGCAGTGGAAAAATGGCTACTCTTTCATAATCACTGATTTTACAATATTTTTTAAATAAATGTGGTCTTGGCAAGACTTTTAAAAAACATTAAGAAATCTTACCAACCCCAAACTTTTGAACAGAAGTGTAAATATATGCTATTTATTTGGCTAATCTGCTTATTGAGCTGTTAGTTTTAAGTCTCCAAAAAGTGTGCAACATTTTTTTTGGGCCTCTGTATGCTGGTCTTGTGCAGCTCACAATGATGCTGAATTTTTAAAATTGTGCTTTCAGGATATAGCACAAGACAAAAAGGACGACTTACTATTGAACAGGTGCTCCATTGACTCCACTGGGACATCACACAGTCATCAGGGCATGGCAGGACGCAGGTCTGAGCTTGGGGAGGGAGTTCTTCCTGGTCACACAGGGTCTCATTCACACTGCTAACCGAATCCCCACTACCACGCCTCACACACCTGTCACACAGAAAGAACAACAGAATGAGGATGTGGAGGACAAGGGTGGCAGACCGGAGTGGGTCATGACCCCTAAGAGAAGCATCTGTGATAGGGTTATTCTGTAAGAATGTGTCCTTGCTCACCGGATCTTGCGGCTTTGGACACCCTCTCCACAGGCCGGCAGCTCGTCCACTGCGTTGATGGTGCAGACTGACCAGGGGTCTGTGACCCACTCGTACTGACCACACTCGCTTCGACAGGGTACAGCCTCATACACCTACAGACACACAGAGGCAGCCATAATGAAACAATTACAGCAAAATTCATTTATATCTTGAAGCTTGCATGGTTTATTTCACACATCTGTGTGGTTAACTCGAACCAGAAAAGCTGGAATATATTGAAAAAAGATATCTAAGAAATCTCTTTTATATTTATGAGATTCCCTGTAGACGTTAGTCAGAGTAGACACCATCTCTAATCTGATGCAAACAAAAACAAAGCTGTGAAGGATGGAAGTACAGTCTGTTCAAAAGTCTTCTAGTAATAACTTTATCCGCTTCTTTATCAGCCAACATCACCTAAGCTGGAAAAAAAGGTTTGCCAATAAGTCCCACCAGGATTTACATTTTTACCTGATTTTTTTCAGCCCCAAATGTCTAAATTTGCTGTGGCTTTTCTCAAAAATTGCAGTGACATTAGCACCATTTTTGTGTTGATTTGCATTAAAAATCCACCAATAATCACTATGTATTTATAAAATGAATATTACTGACAGTAAGCTTACTTAATATAATCAATTGTTATTCTCTATTTTTGTAATATTGTTTTAGTAATTCTTTCACTAGTACTGTGAGTAACTGTATTCATTTAAGTCTACTGTATTTTCTTTCACTTCATCTACTGGTGAAATCATTATGAGGACTAGATTCATTCACATTATATTCAGTATTATACTGTATATAGAAACAATGAACCTCGGTTGATAAACGCTAATTTTTTCCCCTGCTGTACTGAAGATGTTCATGCAGTTTTAAAGTGAACAGGTTGATACAACACTAGAAAAGTGATTAATGTTTGGTAATATCACTTAGGAATATTACTTACAAAATCAGAAGCTTTCCTTTTACAACATCTTTATTCAAACTATTTAGTGCACAAATAGTGCACCATTTGTTTGAATTTGCATTAATTATTGCGTTCGCAAGATCACAAAATTCTGGAGGAACTAGACAGCAGCCAAATATAGCTCGATCTTTAAACTCCATGGTTTGTTTGAGGAGGAAAATAGTCCTCCACAATCGACTGTTAACGTGGATTCAGGTTTGGCCTCACGAAATACCCCCTTTTCACGATCCCGTCAATTTCTTTTCCACAAAATCAAGCCTTGCAAACATTACAATTGTTGTATTCTTTTTCTGTTATAGAAGTCAAATGGTTTGAGAGTGCCTCATGATGTTGTCCTCAGTCTCTCACAGTATCGATTTCATTTACGTCAACAGTGCATCTATCCTGATTATGCTAATTTCTTCAGGTTATAATGATGCTGATGAGAGAGGCTTCCATCAGGCTTTTTGATGAGATGCATGTACTGTACTCTCCTGTTTCTTAACTTCAGTAGGCATGATTTATTCACAAATGAGTCCAGAAGCCAGACACTGCAGTTACAAAATCCTTTGCAGTAAAACCAACAAACCCTGTAACAAAACGGCTTATTAAAACACAGTGAACAACTGAGACTGTACATTTATAGCTTCCTCCCGACGGAGATATACACGCCCTAAACACACCCTCTCGAAATATCCCATCTGGCCCTGCAGCTGCTAAAAGCCCCATCAGCTCTCTCCTCTAGTCTCCTCTCGTCTCTCCTCGTCTCCTCTCCTCTCTTCTAATGAGTGTCATTGCATTTTCAATTACAATAATCAAATGATTGTTAAGACGATGCTCAAGATGTGAGAAGTGAGTGAAAAGATGATGAATGAAATGGGCAATAAATCTACTGAAGCATTAAAAAGGGGTAATTTCATTAACATAGACAAATATCAAGCTCCACAAACATGACAATATCAAGAAATGAAATTGCCACGATAAGAAACAACCATTAATGCAGCAGCACTCATGAGCAGCAGCAAATGATTTTATTTAAAAGCAATTAATGGGGAAAGTCAGTTTTACAGCGTGCCTGACACTTTTCCTAGACAGCTACCATAAACAGCCAACCTGTCATATGACTTTTACAATGCAAAGGCGGCGCTCGGTTATAACACATTAAGGAAAAGCTCCCATCTGTTCTTTAAATAGCATAGGATTATTTCCTCCTTCACGGCGACTTTCACTGCCTAGCTTTCAAGCGGAGATAATATTTGAAGAAAAATAAACCACCTATGCAGCTCGCAGGTCAGTTCCTGTAACCTCTTGGAGGATGTAGGTACTCCGGACCGGATAATGAAGTCCCCTGATCCTTCTCAAATGTCAGTCGAAGGGCCAGAGACGACATGAAAATGTACTTCATACTAATTCAAATCTCAGTCAGCCCATGATCAAAATACACTTGTGCTCCTATTATTCGGAGGACGGCTGGGGCCACGGAGGCTAGCGGGGGCAGTGGGGTTAACAGATGCACAGGGAGAAACACAGAATGAGGCACTGACCTGAGCCTTTGAAGATGTCCGTATTAGCAGTGCATGCCAAGCAAAGGAGAGAGAAGAGAAATGATATATATATTAGTTTTGAGTTTTAACTTCTCCTGTGCAGTAGCTTATAGCTTTCTGGACTAACTAACCTTCAACAGATTATAAAGTACAGAGGAAATGTAATGCAGCTTGTCTGACTTTGTCTCTCTGTGTGTAATTATGTTTATATGAGGGATGAAGATGAACAGAGTAATGTATACGGTAAGCTGACAGATTGAAAATATAATTAACTTTCTAAATTCAATCAATAGTAAATAAAGCGCTTTACACTAGAGGGGAATTTAGCTGACCAGAACTTAAAATTCAGTATATTCCGTATATTATTTCCCGCTTGATGTGCCGTTCCTACAATTGGACATATACAGGGACACATAAGCCACACTTAAAATGTATCAATTTTATTGCATTAGTGGCCAACTATTCAAACCAAATGGGAATTATAGAAATTAAAACTATAATATACAAGAAAAAACACAAGTTGGAATTACAAAATCAGTAGATATATTGTTTAATATTAAGACAAAATGTATTGTGATACTTTCACTGTTAATGTTATAAACTACATCAGGGGTTATTCTGCTAGTACACTTGAAGAGAACTGACGAAACTGTGTTGAGAAAAGGATCATTTTTATGCAGATGACAATTAGTTTGACATTTTGTATCTAATGCAAATAATTTAAAGGGTAGTTTAAAGGTAGTTCACTCAAAAATGCAATTTCTGTTAATTACTCACCCTCATGTGTCGGACTCGGAACACAAACGAAGAAATCCGAGATGCTCACGTGTACAGCATCGCCGGAAGCGCTGCACTGTGTTTACTACATGAGCACCATACTAGAGCACCATATATATAATGACCGATCGTTTTGCTAGATAAGACCCTTTTTCATCGTCTGGTATTGGTTAAAGTCCTTTGAAGCTGCACTGAAACTGTCATTTGGACCTTGAACCATTTGGTGCCCATTGAAGTCCATCATATGGAGAAAAATCCTGGAACTTTTTCATCAAAAACCTTAATTTATTTTCGACTGAAGAAAGAAAGAGATTGACATCTTGGATGACATGGGGCTGAGTAAATTATCAGCAACAGTTTATTTATAAGTGAACTAATCATTTAAGGTTGAACCAGGTGAGTCACATAAACTATTTTAACAATGTTTTTACCTTTCTGGCCCTTGAAATTGGTTATGACCTTGCTGTCTATAGGGAGGTCAAAAATGCTTGGATATTATCAAAAATATCTTAATTTGTGTTCCGAAGATGAACAAAGGCCTTACGGGTTTGGAACGACACGAGGGTGAGCAATTAATGATATAATTTTCATTTTTGGATGAACTAACCCTATAATTTTTGTTTGCAGTGTCCAAAAGGAGTTTCAGGAGGCTGAAATACCAAGAGGAAATACAGGTGTGATTATTATTATTATTTTGTATATATTCGAAATGTAGATTTTGATATTCAATAATTAATATTACAAAATAATTAAACATTCAAATAAAAAATATTCCAGATTTATTGATTATATTATATCATCTAGACTTCAAAGATAGAACTTATTATGTTATACTTTTAATATCTAAATTTAAAATAATATATCATGTAAAGTTAAACTAAAATCATATCTTTCATACATACAGTGTGTATTGGCTAAGGGAAAATTACTTGTTAAAGAGACAAACATTTGTCAAGAATTCTAGGTCAAAGCAATGCTAAAAGAGCACAATGCAAACACTGAGCATGACATCCACAGTGCATGTAATATATGCACACACCCACATACACCAACACACAGAGCCCTAGCATGAGAGCCGCGTTTACACCAGCAGCAGAGACAGCAGTGGTAAGCCTGGCAGGCAACTCTCAGCTCTATAAATCTCTTTGAGTGTCACAGCCTGACTCAAACTTCAAACAGATTGGGCCATTACTGTCTCCTGGCCCCTGGAATCAGACAAAACAATCAGGGTACATTGAAACATAGGGAGATAAATGCTACCTCAGTGATGGCTTCTAATACACTTACGATGATGTTCTGATATTGAAACGCTGATACTGGGAAAAATAAAAGGATGAGATCGTAGGATGTACCTGTAGGCAAAAGGGCCCAAAACATATTTGTCACAGTGTCACGACCTACTGTACTCACACTTAAAACAATATTTTAGGATATTATATGTATATTTAACTGACAGCTGCACATAAAATATCTGCGAAAAATTCAATGGGATGGGACAAGCAACACTTTTGTTTTTAAACAAATGCGTCAACATTTACTCGGCCTTCTGTTGTATGACTTCTGTGATTCTTGTAGAAGTATGAGAGATTTGAGAATGATGGAAGATGTCTAGATTTTGAGTTTGATTTCCTTTTGATTTCCTGCACAATGCTATTATGGCTTCTGAAGAGTTGAAACATGGCCCGAGTTATATCGACTTTACTTTTATGGTGTTTTTTGGAGCTTGACAGTCTGACCACTGTATTTTTTTCAATGCATTGGAAAAAGCTAAAAAAAAAAAAAAAAAAAATCTCCCAGTCATGTCAAAGTGAAATTGTACAGTATAACTAAAGTTTGCTGTCAGTATTTCTTTATTTTTAAAGGAATTTATACTTAGTTTTTTCAGTAAGCATGCATTAAACTATTAAAAAGTGTCAGTAAAGCCATTTATAATATTACAATGATTAAAAATTAAAGGCATTCATCACAGAATCTTTAAAATAATAATAATAATAATAATAATAAAATCTTACCGACCCCAACAATGTATTAATAGATTTCAAAGTAAATATACCGAAAATAGCGCCTTTAAAAATCCCTAGCAAGCAGCCAGTGACAAGACATGATTAGGAAAAAACCCCCGCTTCTAAAGATGTTTAATCAGAATGAGCAAATTCCATTGCCCTCTGACAGGCACATATTTAAATATATCCCATAATCATGGGTTAGGTAAATTGAGGGTGAGTAAATTATTAACTATTACTTTAAACTCTATGAAACGATCTCAGTACAAGCAAAATTGTCTTGAATGGAATGATACTAGTATAGTGGATTATTTACAACCACCAACTTAATTATTTTTCATCCATAGCACAATAAATTCTTTGGAACAAGTACTTTTCATACTTTTGTAATTTACTGCAGATTCAAACATTAAGAACAGCTATTTACTGTGCTTTCATTGGATTAACATTCAGAGTTAGATTTCTGACCTTTTTTTTCCAACAGGGGGATTCCGTCGATATCAAATGACAAGTGAGCATTTATTATTTATATTATCACGCAGTTCTCGTTTCGTTATTCTAATTAGTTGATGAAGTGATGGCTAACCTTTGTAACATCGCTAAACACTGCAGGCCATCTGGATTGCAGGAGGACTTTCACAAAGCTGGAAAGACTCCAAGAGCAAATTGAGCACCACACCACCAGGGACCAAACAATATGCATTATCAGAACGACTTTGTGATGCAGAAGAACATCAGAGGAAGAACAAGAGTGTGAAAACTGATCACATGGGGTTTACATCTTTTTACTGACGCACGTCTTCAAAAATCTGCTCATCTTCTCAGCCTGCCTGTTTCCAGCTACAATCGGGTCTGTTGTTGACTGTTTTTTGGTGTCTCTGTTCTTTGTTCACAAATATTTTCTGAAACAATATTTTCTCAAAAAAAATGTACACTATGAAACCACAGTTCCACTCAGGTCTCCTGACTTAGGGCCAGATTTACAAAACAAATTAGCATGAGAGAGACATTTTTAGATATGGATTAAACAAGCCCTTGCGCTCTGAACTGCCAGGGGAAAAAGTTCACCTTTCCCTGATCCAGTATATCGACCATGCTCTTCTGATGAGTGTTTCTGAACTTCCTGTACCGCCATGGTCTGCTGAACTTCTTGCACCGCCCATGGTCCCTTGAAATGCCTACATCGTCATGACCCAGGTCTGCCCATGCTCAGCCTTGCCGATCTGAACGCAAATAGAGCGTCAAAATCGTGTCTACCAAACGCGTCTAGTTTGGCGCGTGAAGATTTTGAATCAATTCGCGCGTCCGCAGTGACACACATAGAAATCGAGCATTTGAAGCGAAATAGACGCATGTTCAAGGTGCTCCATGATTAAAAATGTGCCATAAAACACCACTCTGCCTCTTTTCATTTTCATAAAGAAAAATATTAAGCATTAACAGCCACATAAATGTGGTTTAACCAAACGCATTAACGTTACCTGGATTACCTGGATGTTCACTGCATGTATATTTTTATATACTTAAAAATATAAAGTTATGAAACTTCACTTTGCCCTCAGTCAAAATGTTTTGGTAGGTGACAATAGATTCATCAGACCACAGATCGCCCATTAGATGTACACAAGACAAATTATATCATGTTTAACCACTACAGAGACATCCAAGCGAATTAGGCAGAATCACGTCCATCGTGCCGCGCGAAATGCGTCTAACGCGACGCAGGACCTCCAGACGCGAGTCAACACGCCTTTACATTGACTTAACATGGAAATAATTTACTCCAGACGTTCTATTTACGTTCGGTGTGAATGTACCTTTAGAGGGGAATATGTATTGCCTAGTGTCTTGGTGCTTCCCTTGTTTGTGTCATGTGATCCTGCCATGTGCTCCCTTTTCTTGTGTTCTGTTGGCATGTTCTGATTGGTTCATTGTTTCATTGTTCACAGGTGTCCCTTCTCTTGTCATTGGTAGTCTGTGTATTTAAAGGGGTGATGAACTGAGAAATCAACTTTCCCTTGAGCTTTTGATACATAAAAGGTCAAGGTAATATAAGAATATCCTGCAAGTTTTAGAGCTGAAAAATTCCTTGTTAGAGAAAGAAATGCTTTCATAGACACCAGGCCCAGAAAACGATCGTGTGCGCATCTTGATGTCGTCATGTGGTGAAAATACCTCTACAGAATAATAAGCACATGTAATTCAGTAGCCCCGCCCACCGACTCATGGAGCTGTTCGGATCACGCTAGCCAGCAGCAATAAACATGCCGAAGAAGATAGCAAAGATATTGCGCTACTCCTGGTTGTGGAAGAACACAGTCGCAGTGTCCTTCGGATCATAATATAAGGAATGTGTGATACTTCATTTATTTTTAATGAAGTTCCAGCTCACGCGGGGAAGACATGTACGTGTGTTCACTTTATTTCACTTTGGAATTGTTTCAAAAAAAAAAATCTGAGGTTTAGCTGGATTTGCACACGCTGGATGTGCCTTCTATATGGGATCCGACTAGAATTGTGCAACAAACTTACGTGAGTAAAATTAATTTTTTTATATGTAATAGTAGACCCGGGGCTATGCATTTTCCAGACTGGTTACCAAAACGTAAGCCCGTCGGCAGGCCGGTTAATCTAAAATAGTGAAATAATATTCCTTTCTTGATCTGGGCGTGTGTGTGTGTGTGTGTGCAGGGTTCACGCTTATATCGACCGATTGTGCGGGCCAAGTAATAATATTCCATTACAGAAATAATATTACGATCAATCGCAGGTGGATGAGAAAGAAATCATTGTGTTTGTTTGATAAAGACGTTTACGAGACCTGTGATCGAGAGAATCAATCTGGTTGCCGCTTTCAAAACAATCCCTCCCTCATGTGAACTGACAGGAGAGCTGAAGCTCAATAAAAATGCAAATCTTCTTCAATCCTAGCCGTGGGCGTTTACTTCAAAGTTTCCAGTGCGGCACGCCCATCAAAACCCAGCGTTCAAGAGAGTGTAAGCGCTCAAAACCAGTGTAGAAAATAGCCTATTACTTATTAGTTATGATGTTTTTGAATGTAAAAACCACACAAATGAGGCAAAAAAAAATGACATGCGCACGATATAGCCTACGAGACCGGACTCCTTTATGTATATATTAGTGACGTAATGACACAAAGATGAATGTTGGAAGATCATTATTTCCTATGGAAAGCTACCAGTGCCACTTAAATTATAAGACAACATCACAAGCTTACCGTTGTGAATCTGGTTAAGATAAGGAGATCGTCTTGAACACTGGCTGGTTATGTACTTGCTCGAATTGATTTCTGATTATTATTATTTTTACCCTTTAAATACTTTTTATATGCTTTAAATACTCCCCTCTCATAACTTTTGCGTCTAAAAGAGAAACTCCTACAAGTGCATATGCAATAAGGTCAGCCACAAAAATATCCATCCATGCCTTTTCAGTGCTATTTTCTTTTACTGCGCTTTTACTGTCTTTAGTAAATTCTGACAGTATTTTTTTGATGCCAAAAGAGGGTTTTCTATGACACAAGATGTTAGTAAATCTGGCCCTTATCGTCATGAACTCGAGAGGTTTAAGGTATTGCTGTGCTGCCACATTTGATTTTAGGCTCTGTATACATGAGTAGATCTTTGATTTGATTTGATTTAAGAGTAAATATCCATTTCAGTTTTGCTATGCACATCATACAAAGTGATTAAATTGCTTCAGAAGACTTCAATTTAATTACTGAAGTTTGAAATGCGCGTTCTTGACATGTCTTCATTCTCCTGTGGCTCCAGAGTCAGCCAATGCCACAGATGATGGGAACGCAAACGGATAGCTTTCTACAGGTTTTAGAAACCTCCTTGGTGACATTACCTTGTGCGAAAATCACAAACAGATTTCACCTGCCTTGGTTGTGTGGAAATAAATAAAGATTCGATGACGCTAATGTAATGCTAGCATTGTCACTCCAAGCAAGGAATCTTTCACCCTTTTATGCCGCCTCTTGTTAAAATGTTCTCTGATTATAAATGAGTCTAAGAGCAATTCGAGCTCACAGGATAAATAACAGCTCCTCTGGCATCAAACGCATTTGAGAGTGTGTGTGAGAGAAACGCTGTGGGCCACTCATTAATGAAGTGAAGCAGCTTTTGCCCAAATCAAAACATCAATCTCCAAAGACCTCTCTGCTAAACAAACAAGTCAACAATTTGACAGGGAGTATCAAAGCATAACATCTCTTTCGCCCAGTCATTCCATTCAGCGCAAATACAGTACATTTTCCCACAGTTGGAAATGTCAGATATACACGCAAAGCCTAAATGAAAAACGTATTGATTTTGTTATATTCGATAAAGGAAGCTGTGATTGTTTCAGCATGGGGGCAGAGCACTGCAGTTATGGCCATAACCGGCAAGCAGCAACATATTTTGCCCAACATGCACTTGAAAATTGTGACACATATCATCATCTGTAAGTGGCTGAACTCTGCACCAATTATGGAGGCAACAGTGTGGGAGAGCGCAGCTTTTGTCTGCTTATTGCCACTCTTGTTTCCAGTTAACAAAAGAAAATGTCACACACTTTTAACCGGTCACTCTCAAGAGCCTTCCTTTATATGAACCCCCAATCTGACAGATTTATACAATCACACCAAGGGCAAACAGACTCCAGAACACTCATCATAACAGACATCAGATTGAAGAGTCACAGTTATACCACAACAGACAACTGCTTTGTCATACAGGTGCTACACACAACCCTTTTTACGAGACTATTTCTAACAGGGTTGGGGAAAAAATGAACTTAAGAAATGGTTCTCTTTCATTTTATGATTATGAACTGAATTGGCCACAACACACAATATGCTAATTAGGATTTGGAATGACTAGAAGAGGAATTTACTGAACTGTAACGGAAACAAACTCACAGTTAAACAACAGATAGATTTCACTAGTCAAGCAAGTTCTGCAGTACACCATAATTATATGATTAAACTTGACAAATTATGCCTATTTATTCCCTGATATGTAGAATACACCTTTGTTCTGATTAGACTTATTTCTCCAAACCAAGTTCAACAGTGTCAAAAGATCACAAGTCACAAAAACTTAGAATTTTGAAATTAACTGCATCAATAAATGTCTATAAAATTGTCTTTACTACAAGTACTTTAATACAAATAATATTACACGTTATAGCAATTAATTAAATATAATTAAATTAAATAAATAATATAATTTCTTTATACTACCCTTCAAATGTTTGGGGTTGGTAAAATTTTGTAAACGTTTTATTAAATCTCTTTTGCTACCTACATACACTTTATTGCAAAAAGTATTGGGACACCCCTCCAAATCACTGAATTCAGGTGTTTCAATCACTTCCATGGTCAAAGGTGTATGAAATCAAGTACATAAGGAACACAGACTGCTTCTACAAACATTTGTGAAAGAATGGGTAGCTCTCAGGAGCTCAGTGAATTGGCAACTAAGCAACAAAAAGGGTAGGCCACGTAAAAATAACATAGCAGGGTAAGCGCACGCCAACTTTCTGCAGAGTCAATAGCTACAGACCTCCAAACTTCTTGGTGTGGCTTTCATATTAGGTCAAGAACAGTGCATAGAGCGCTTCATGGAACAGGTTTCCATGGCCAAACAGCTGCATCCAAGCCTTACATCACCAAGTGCAATGCAAAGCGTCGGATGCAGTGGTGTAAAGCACGCCGCCACTCTAGAGCAGTGGAGAAGTGTTCTCTGGAGAGACAAATCACTCATCTCTGTCTGGCAATCTGATGAACGAATCTGGGTTTGGCCATTGCCAGGAGAACAGTACTTGCCTATCTGCATTGTGCCAAGTGTAAAGTTAGGTGGAGGTGGGATTATGGCATGTGCTTTTTTTAGAGGTTGGGCTTGGCCCCTTAGTTTCAGTGAAAGAAACTCTTAATGCTTCAGCATACCAATAATTTTTTATTTATTTCATGCTCCCAACTTTGTGGGAACAGTTTAGGGATGGCCCCTTCCTGTTCCAAAATGACTGCACACCAGTGCACAAAGCAACGTCCAAAAAGACATGGATGAGCGAGTTTGGTGTGGAGGACCACTGTCATGACCTCAACCCGATAGAACACCTTTGGGATGAATTAGAGCGGCGACTGCGAGCCAGGCCTTCTTATCCAAGATCTCACAAATGTGCTTCTAGAAGAATGGTCAAAAAATCACATAAACACACTCCTTAAACCTTGTGGAAAGCCTTCCCAGAAGAGTTGGAGCTGTTACACCTGCAAAGGGTGGGGCAACACCATATTAAACCCAACAGATTAAGAATGGGATGTCATTAAAGTTCATGTGCATGTAAAGGCAGGCATCCCAAAACTTTTTCCAATATAGTTTTTCATACAATACGAAATATCATACAATTACATGTTTTTGTCATGTAATTCTGCAGAAATAATTATACTATACTAATTTTGTTCTCAAGAGACATTTATTATCATCATCAATGTTGAATTCAGTTTTGCCGATTCATATTTTTGTGGAATCCATGAAATATTTAACAGAAAGTTCAAAAGACCATATATAATAAACATAATTAAAATATACATTTTTGTATTTTTGTATTTTCCTAAATTTCTGGTAAATGTAGAGTTCATGGCTGTTTTATAATATTTAAAAGGAAAAGAAAGAACTTGGGCTTATTTTATATTATATTTTACTATTATTTATATTTTGGTCAGTTTGGTCAGAAAAAAAGGAAAACAAAACAGATGATTATTTGCATGAGCACCAGCGCAGTATGTTCAATGTGGACACAAAGCACTGAACTGTGGTGTGGACAATTGGTAGAATTGTAAACAAATCTAATTATAATTATAACAATGTACTATGATAATAATCAGTGTGCAGAGAAGTATAATGTTTCTGTAAGGGTTTAACAACATACTTTCATCATATTTCCATATGCTGCAGTGCACATGATCTTGTAAAACAGCAGACACGGCATACAAAATCATGACAACATGTTTTCTAAAAGTCTACTTTTGAGCTAAAGACGTGCTTCATTTAGGAGCTGTGGGAGAGGCAGAAATGCTTTATAGGGAGATTGGTTTCTAAGCACAGATTTGCAGAGGTTGTTAAATTATGCAAGGCTGGTGAACACAGGCTCATCTCATCAGTAGAGCAGTCTGCCTCGGCGCACATGATGACTACCATATGGTACCCAGCTCTGGAGGTGGGCAAGAAGAATGTTCTTTACACAGCGAATCTAGCACCAAGCCCTCTGCTGCGGGTAAAACAGACTTCAAACTGCGGCTGAGACTCCACCAGCCCTGAAGACAGCTGCATCTGTTGCATCTGATAGAAATATCACCATTTGCCACACTTAGTAATGATGATCCTACACATTAAAATGAGAGTCAGAAAAAATGACATGTCACTAGCAATTCAGAAACATGGAGTATTTCACACAGATGAGTGCGAGCAAGATAAACGAGGTTCATACTGACACTGCATTGTAATGAAGTACATTAATTTATTTATAAGTGGAGCAAATATCAATGTTACAGAAGTGCTGTCGAATCTTGTTCACACATTCCCCCCAAAATTAAATGGTCTAAAACCAAAGAAAGTAGCCTATAAAAGCTGCCTGACCTGGAGTGTTTGAATATAAAGGTTCTCTTTAAGGGGTTCAAACTGGATTCCAACACCATGTCACATCTAATAATCTATAAAAAATTCATATTTAATTCGTAATTAAATATTCACTTGATTCAAGACAATCAAGTGAATATTTAATTACTATGATACTTATATTTTTAAAGAAAAATAATCATAAGTTGAAGTAAACCTGACAATAGAGTGGTACACGTATGACATCACTTTGTAGGCCAATCAGCAGTTAGCATCACACTGGTTCCCTTGAGAGAAAAACAATATTGAATTTTCCCATTGGCTCTTGGATGGTCACAAAAACAAGCTCTGTGTTTAACACAAAATTATGATACTTGCACTCTTTGTCCATCAAGACAGATAAACACAACTTTTATGAATTTTGAAGCCTAAATGCATTTGTCAGAAGTAAAAGGCTAAAGCCCCTTTCACACTGCACGTCGGACCCGCAATATTCCCAGAACATTGCCGGGTCGCCTTCTGTGTGAAAGCAACCACTTCCCGGAATTGATTACCGAATTGAACCCGGGTCGGGGACCTAGTAACATTGCAGAGTTCGATCCGGGACGAGCGCTGTGTGAACAAAAGCCAAAACTAATGCCGCAACGTGTATGTAGTTATCGTGCGACTCCTAGAGCTTGTTTTTTCAATAATACAACCCTGCAGTGCCAGAAGAGCTAGCCGTGTTTTAAACTGCCTGATGAGCTCAGAGACAGCATTGTGGCAAGGCACAGCCTGGAGTTTGCTAAAAAACAACTGAAGGACTCCAATATGGTGAGAAATAAGATTCTCTGGTCTGATAAGACCAAGATAACAGTGAAGCATGGTGGTGGCAGCATCATGCTGTGGGGGTGTTTTTCAGCTGCAGGGAGAGGATGACTGGTTGCAATCACAGGGAAAGATGAATGCGGCCAAGTACAGCGATATACTGGACAAAAACCTTCTGAGTGCTCAAGACCTCAGACTGGGCCAAAAGTTCACCTTCCAACAAGACATTGACCCTAAGCACACAGCTAAAATAACAAAAAAGTAATCACAACAACTCCGTTAATGTTCTTGAATGGCTCAGCCAGAGCCCTGACTTAAACCCAATTGAGCATCTCTGGAGAGACCTGAAAATTGCTGTCCACCAACATTTACCATCCAACCTGACAGAACTGAAGAGGATCCTCAAATCCAGGTGTGAAAAACTGCATCCTTCCCAAAAAGACTGGCTGTATTAGATCAAAAGGTTGCTTCTACTAAATACTGAGCCAAGGGTCTGAATTAGGGCTGCACAATATTGGAAAGAAATTACATTGCGATATTTTTCCCCCAATGATATAAATTGCGATATTGAGAGTCAATAATTACGATTCCATGATATTATTCATTTCAGTAATAAGCAAGCTTCATTACAAGTGACAAAAAGAAATGATGGAAAGTATGTGCAAACATGAAACTAAAACTCCAGTAGGTGGCACGAGGTGACCGTCTTAATGAGTGAGTCACTGAGTCGTTCGCGCTTGTTGCTATGAGTGAGACGTGTTACGGGTCTGCTGTGAACCATTTTCACTGCTGAAATGGAACAAAAACACAAAATATTGCATCTAAAATGTAAGTGACTTTAAGTAGATGTTAATTAGTTGTTTATGGAACTGTCATATGAAATCACTGTCATTTTCAGTCGTGATGGCATTCAGGAAAATGCTCAAGTATTGTGATTTCTCCTCGAGAGGCTGCACGAGCGTCAACAGCGCGACCTTGCTATTGTCAGTTCATTATATATTATCCACTATCGATCGCCACACACTAAATTAATGCACAAACATTCTTGCATTTTGGTGATTCGCTAATTATTTTGTTTTAATGTATGCTCTAGTCCGTCAGGCAAGTAAAAAAATTTCACTTGTCCCTTCAAAAAATCCACTTGTCCCGAACAAGCGTTAATGTCAAGCCCTGCTTTGTATTCTTCGTAAAGAACTTTGTGGTGCCGTTTTAAGTGATCAGACAAATTGGTGGCGTTTTCTTGTTTTGTGGCCACAGGTTTCTGAAACTCCATTGCGGTGGCGGATCCTCTTCTCAGTGAATGTTTGGCCGTGAGCGGTGAGCAGCGGCACAGCGAACCAATCACTGTGCAGGCACGCGGAACGTGCATGTCACTCCATCAACAAACTCATGTTTACGGTGTGCTACTGTTCTCTTAACACACCATGGGCTACTACCCTTCACATCGCATGTTCCGGCGATGTGACTATCGCACACGCGCACATCGCGATGTCGATGTTAAAACAGAATATCATTCAGCCCTAGTCTGAATTACTTAGGACCATGTGATATTTCAGTTTTTATTTTTAATAAATCTGCAAAAACGGTCAATACAGGGTGCTGTGGTTATTACTACGAGAAAAAATATAACTTAAATGATTTCAGCAAATCTGCAATATCTGCGTGAAAAAAGAGTGAAAAATTTAAGGGGGTCTGAATACTTTCTTTGCCCACATAATATGCCATATTTGGTTTGAGAAAGTGTCCATCAGTTGTCTGGCTATCACCAGACAAAGCTCAATTTAAAATTGAACATTGGTCTGGAATCTCCTCTGTATTTTTTTTACTGCAGAGGAGGCATGATCAACAAGCATTATTTGAATGACTCTGTATGCAATTGGATATTCCTTCAGTCAATCAGACCAGAAGAGGTGTGCTCTTCTGGCAATGAGCCATCATTTCTCAATCTATCATTCTGTTAAACCCGGCAATAGCGTGCCAGGTGGATAAGCCAGTCAGCGATTTGTTCCCGCAAAAGTGTAACAGAAGCAGTAGAAATGAATGTACAAGTTTCCAGACCGAGTTGCCGGGCGAAATCAAAACGCTGGCAGATCAGCCTAGTGACAATTACATTATTGCACCACTAGATGGCGGTAAAGACTGTCTTCATGAGTGACTGGTTGTGAATAAGTTGTTTTAGCGTTGTCTTTTGAAATCTTTTAAAAGGACAAAGTTATCGCTTTCCTCAGTTGAGATTAAAACTATAACCGATATTATGGAGCTCGACCGGAAGCATGAATACTATATCAGAGGCAGGTAAAACAGTCGTTTAGTCAGTCTCTCATATAAAACTCTCCTCTACATAATACAATAAACTTTAATGAAGCAACTAAACGTTCCTTCGTTACTAGTTTTTAAGTGACAGTTTAGAATTAGTAATGGAGGCTTGGGCTCAACTGTTAAACTGTCAACTTGAAATTTGAATCCGTAGTTGAAGTAGTTCCGCACAATAGAGTGTTTTTAAATACACTCTGTTGCTGTTTCTTGTTTATTTACTCCCTTGTGGCGTCAAACTGTTGTTTAAACATCAATGGGTAGTACATCCATACAGCCATATCGCACAGCTACTCGTGTGATATTGCTCATATAACTTAATAATAATATTTAATATTAAATATTATTTATATATCTAATATTTATATATCTATCTTCGTAATATTTATCTATCTATCTTCGCATTAATGTATCCATCGGTTTTGAATGTTCAAAAGTACATCTACTTTCATTAGATGGAAAAGAGCAGCTTGGATATTTTGCTAGATAACTCTTTTTGTGCTCCATGACATGAGAGTAAGTATGATGACATCCTTATAACACAATTGTTTAAAGTGGCCATGCAGAAGCAGGAGCATGTGGCTAGTTCCCACACAGTTCAATTTTAAGATCAGTAGTAAGAAACAGTGAGTGGATGACATCCCTCCACACACAACCTCCTCTTCTTTCCGTCACAGCGGCTGATCATCTGTACAGCAAGAGTAGGCGAGATAAGAATATCAATCTCATCTCTGTCGAGTGACTCACTGTGGGGAACGGTGCAAAAGGAAACATCTGGAGAAGGTCATGCATCATCCCATCTCCCATCAACGCAGCTGACTGCAGACAATCACAGGACAAAGACGCTCAAAATCATCAGCATTTACCGGCATAATGAGACAGAACGCTACATGTCCTTGTTTGACGTGGGGCAAGCTGTTCCACTGCCAGCTTTCCCAATGCTTTCTCCTCCCAGCAATGAGAAAGGAAAAATAGGTAAAACTAAAGCGTTGGGTGATCACTAGTCTCAGACACCCCGCCCATGGACGATTGGCTGAACGACTGATGCGCAAGGCACACCAAATTGAAAATACTTTAGGAGTTTCGAAGTTGTCATCGGATTTGTAGAATTCTTCAGGTTTTTCTTTAATGGCATCCTAATCCACTAACCTAATCCATCATTATGCCAAACTAAATGAAATCCTCTATCAACCAAAATTCTTTTTCAAAAGTATGTGAAGTTCATGGCATACACACTTTAAAATATAACCAAGAGTTTTACATGCCAGTGTGTTATTGTAGGGACATCTACATTTTCACACCCGTAAACATGAACAAAAACTGTGATTGGTTGTTTTACATGTCTGTAATGCAGTCTCTTGAGCAGTCCTTGGCAAACGAAAGCTGTCATGGAGTCCAGACTTTCTGCAGTCAGTCTGAACGTCTGGATACGTGAGACTAGGTGCTCACTAACAGCTGTGAGCGACGGACAGTGAGCACTACAGCCCTAGACCCGTGTTGTGTCCATACAGGGTGAGTGTCTTAGACAGCCAATCAATAGATAAGTGGTGGAAAGACAGCTCTGGTCCTGAACACGGTCAGCTGTTTACTAGTCCGAGAGGGAGCTGAAGCAATCTAGTGATTGTGACAGGCCTCTCAGAGCCTGTAATACCTGAAACTCTAAATAATGAATGAATGCAGAGCTCTGCCCTGCTCTTTGACTCACGGCAGAAAGCCACACTGGGGAAAGTGAGGATTGCTTGTTAAAGGTAGAGGCCAGACAGCCAGAGACAGATTATCAAAGACACATAACAAGCTAAAGCTCACAGGGAACGTGGCGTGTTAACAAAGTTTCCTTACCTATTCCTGCTCCAAACAATTTACTTTAAAGAGAAAATAACATCAAAGCCCAGACGTGGTCTGATCTGCAGCAAAAGAATGCATTTGATGTCACAATATTGAAATGTCAATTAAAGTGTTGCTAGCCCACAACCTGATATTTTAGAAAAATGTTTGCCAGCCTTCAATTACAGTGTGGATGATTTGAGCACACTGCTCTGATCCATAAACTCCACTAATGAGTTTTTTTATTATTATTCCAGGACCAGTAAAATCAACACAAAGACAAACCCTACTTCCTTCATTACTGTTTGACCCTTAGGTAAGAAAAATCCCGGATTCAAGGAGGTATGTGAAAAAAGCTCAGATAAAAATAAGAAATACACAAATAAAACATAACAAAAAATAAAATGATAATAAATGTTAACCCTTATCAATTCAAATCACACTACTACAAATGGACAATGATCTGAAAATGTTGCATTCAATTATTTAAATGTAAAGATCTGATAACAGAATAATTGACAAAGACAAAAAAACACATGAAACAATCCCAGTTTAATTAGATTTAATGTAAACGCTGAGTGATGAGGATAAGACTGCAAAAAAGATAATATATGCAGCTGTTTGGACTTCCGAGTCATGTGGATTAATCCAGATACATAAGTGCAACCCAAAAAAATATTGTGCATTAAATTGTGCCATAATTTTTTATACAAATAGGGACAGGCTACTTAAAACAAAAACTCTAATTTCAACAACAGTTTCTTTCAAAGGGCTCATTTAAAACGGACGATTTTGGAAGAAAATTTTCATTTTGCTGCAGATAATCAGATAAATAGAGATTTGTGCTGCAACACCAAGGTCATGGGTTCAATTCCCAAGAAATGCATGAACTTATAAACAGCTATCTTGAATGCAGCATCGCTTTGGATAAAAGTGTCTGCCGAAAAAAATAGGTAGTCTCATCTAACATTTCAAAATCAGACTAGATCCAACCAGTAAATGTGCTCAGATATACCAAGATACCAAAGTCTGCAAACAAAATTGAGAGATTTCCATATGAACTTCAACATTTCCCATCAAACCCTTCTGAGAACTCCATTATGTTGTCTGAGCTATGAAAGGGCATCCTCAGAGTGGATTTTCACACACATGAATCCACTGTGGCTTTGGTGGTGACTTTCTTACTGCACTTATAAACAAATCTCCATCTCCTCACCTTTGCAGAGGGGGCTACTCAAAAAACGGCCAGCTGCAGAGGCTGTCTGCCAAGTCCACAGAGCGGCTGTTTGCAAAATGTTAACAATGAGAGTTCATCTCCCCAAAAGATTGGAGGGGGCATTAGCCAAGGCAAACTCTGCTTTTAGCAGAGGGATATTTTGAGTCCCTTTAAACAGTGGGTCCATAAAAGTTGTTAGTAGGCACTTAACCATCTGTACACACCGCCGCAAAAGAATGCATTTGAATATTTTTCACGCACACTGACTCATCTGCATACTGACCTCTAGAAACCAGCGTGTCCTCTACAGCCTATTCCAGCACACACAGCACATTTATAATATCAATTCCCTTTAAAGCGCGACCCATCTGGGAGCAAGCTGTCGCAAATGTACTAATAGATGAATGTACCTTCTTTATGCTTTTCTTTGTTTTTTGCAGATGCGGTGACATCTAATTCAGGACTCAGACGCAAACGATTGCCTTACTCATGCATAAAGCACATGACTAATGACCAAATAAGCATTTCTATCATCGAGATCAAGAATGAAAAATATGTGACCCATATGCGTGCTTTGGCAAGATAAAGATTGAAATGAGAAGCTGGCAGAGTTGCACATGCTCAGGCGGTAGCGTTTAACAGAACACTTGTACAAACTGTCCAAACTAGCAGGAGGGAGGAGAGGAGAGGTCATGGAAAGACAGCCTGCGCTAATGGGCATGTTTTTCTGCGAAGAGAACAAATCTACGGCTATCAGGAAGAGTATTTACACGGACACTTGTTAGCCCCTTTGTGCTGTCTTGCTGCGATTGAGGAACTATTTAAAGGAAGAGGAGATTGTGTTTATTCATAATTTAGCTTCGAGGCTGAAGTACGCTCGGTAAACTGCACTTAATGAAGAGGCATGCATTAACCGGTGAAATGGTAATGAGCTGAATGTTAAACTGTGCTGAAAATGCAAAATGTATCTCTAGGCGGCTTAAATATATTCCGCTGGGGATATTTCAGCCGTTCAATAAAAACGGATGCGTAAAAGACACTAAATGAAACAGTTTACATGAGCGATTATCTGAATCATGATGCCTGCGATCATAGACCCTAATGATTCTCATTACTTACTCCTTACTGACGATCAACCATATGGTGGTGGAAGCCCACAGAGAGACAAGTTTCCCTATCGGGACCGCACATCTCACCTGATTCTTCAGGTCTAGCTTGGGGCATGGCCGCCCGCCGTTGAACGGCTTCTCCCGAAGCCATTTGGACCTGATTTTCAGCCCGCTGCCGCAGGAGACACTGCAGGCCGACCACTGCGACCAGTCGCTCAGCTTGCAGTCTAGAGGGCAGGGCATGTGGCAGACCTCTTCCACCAGACCTGCAAAAGAACATGTTGAGCAATCAGACTGGCCGGGCCCTTGCTATTCACCATCACACTAACAATGTTAGCACTTGGTGCCAAAGCTGAGACCTCGTCTAATTTACACTGACAGTTAAGGGGACCCCACAGCTTCCTATTTGACTAATGACTGCTCGCTTTTCCACCAGAGACAAATTACTTAGCAATCTACAAGAGAAAGAGAGGAAAAGAAGATAGAAACAAGTAGACGAACCTGATTCGCTACAGAGCTCTGGGCTAACCAGTTGGGCCACATGGTCCAGACAGGCCACAGCACGATAACGCAATCCCTGACCACAGTCGCGCGCCTCTCGCCGTCCCCTCCAAACCTGGAGGGATCCTTGCGCCGGGGTGTCAGACAGGATACAAGATGACCAGTTACCAAACGGCTGAGAAACAAACTGCTCACACGGACAGGGCTTGGACTCCACCAGAGGGTACAAGTCTTCCCGCAGACAACGGTCCTGTTTTCGGCTCCGACCTGAAAATATTGAGAAAATAGAGAGGCAGAAAGAAAGAAGGAAAAATAAAAAGGGGGCAATAAATAACCGACTAGTCATCAGAATTTTTGGTACTATTCAGATGAAACATTCAGACTTCACCCTGGGAGCTCATGTGTGTAATGTACTTGTCTATGAAAATTATTAAAACATTAATGATGTCTGGATAACTGGACCATTACTCATTCTGCTGTCAAATGTGGACCGCTAAGTGCCACTGCAAACATCCCCAGGGAACGATTAGAAAACTATTCTGAGTAGACTGTAATGGAAACGCTCAGTGACGAGAGCAAGACAGAATCATTTCTTCAAGCAAACACGCCATTCTTTCAGCACACTTTATATGATGGAGCAGGGATGTCCAAGCCTTCTCCCGCAGAGCCACTTTTGAGCAGAGTTCAGCTAAAACTTTAAATAACACCCCTGAATCAACTAATCAAGGTCTTCGGGGGTTAACAGAAACTTTTAGGCAGGTGTGTGGGAGCTAGGATATGCAGAATGTTGGCTCCTTCAGGATTGTACACCCGTGATGGAGGATCAGTTCGGGAATAACTGATGAGTGGATTGTCAAGAGCAGAAGTCCATTTGGCATGGATATGGTTCTGGATGACACTTCTCCAGACATCTTATCAGCGTTTAAAGGGGGGGTGAAATGCTGTTTCATGCATACTGATCTTTTTACACTGTTAAAGACTTGGAATCCCATACTAAACATGGACAAAGTTTCAAAAGTTAAGGTGGACGTTTGATGGGAGTATTTCTTTGTCAAAAATACTACTTCCGGTTAGTCATAAGTTTCGGCAAGTTTTTTGCGATCATGCGTCCCCTTTGACGTTAATGGGGGCGGAATTTCCTTGTATGGGCCTTACGGACAATTCTACCGGAAGAGCGTGAGAGAGAGAGAGGGAGAGAGCGAAAGTAACAGCCTACGCCCATCAAAGCGCTGGCTCGTAGGCTGCGCTGCACAGGTGATGTGCACAATTAACAATGACATCAAAAAAGTGCGTTTTTGGTTGCCAGACCAAGACAGTCCTGCACAGATTCCCCAAAAACCCTGCGGTAAGGCAACAGTGGATGGAATTTGCTTTTCCGGATCAGCAACTGAGTTGCGCGAATTTTTATATCTGTTCGCTGCATTTCGGTGCCGACTGTTTCATAAACAAGGCCCAGCTCGACGCCGGATTTTCCAATCGCCTAATGCTGAATGATGGAGCAGTCCCAACGATAAAGGTCCCAAGGTTAGAACCGCGGGCGGTGAGTTAGACTGCTTCAAATGTCTGTGTTTTTGCCTATGCTCATCAAGTAGCCCAAACATGATCACGTATAGTTACTATATATATTACTATATATAGAAATTGATCAATGGAGCATGCAATGTGTAGTGCGTGTACATTTGTTTAGCTGGCCACTATATGTGTAACTTTATGTTTGTGTATTGTAAAAGCACTCCAAACAACAATACACAAAGAGTGGGGAAATATGTTGAACTAAATAAGCGCGCTTCTTCATTCAAATGTGCTACTATTCCATGTCTTTCTATGTAAACACTAACTTAGCCTGCCGTGCAAAACCAGTCCGCTTAATAACGTTACAATTGTCTACACAAACCACGCGTAAACACACAAACACACGTGCACAACTGCACTTCTCACATGTACACCTTCAAAGACAAAAATACGATGATATAATTCAAGTATAAATATGTAAATAACACAAGTCGCTAAGCATATTATATAGTTAGTGTATAACTTGTACCACATAGAGACGTCCTGCTCTAGTCGTTTTTGCTGCTGCTCCTGTTCAACTGCAGCCTCTGGGTCTGATTCCGGATCATAGATGTATGGCTGTATCTGATTAAAAGCCATTTTTTTATTTTGAATAAAGTTTTTTTCCCGCTGTTAGGGATGACACAGCTTTACGACGCACTCGACTCAACACAATAGCAGCAGCGAGCACACGTCATTATTTAGCTCCGCTCACACGACACGCCCCCACCCGCTCGGCTTTTTTCGGAAAGACTCGGAACAGCGCATCTTTCTTATATAATTATTAAAAAAAATAAAGACTTTTCGGAGATATGCAGGATGCAATGCTACTCTATAGGTACTCAAGATTGACATGACACTGACTGAAACTGAGTGTTTCACCCCCCCTTTAAATTGCGTCAAGACTAATAGGGAGTCACCAACCCTGCTCAGCATGCATTCAAATATTCAAGAGCAGCACACTTATAATTGTTCCAAACCTAAAAGACTTCCATTTGCATTCAAAACAAAAATAAAAAACCTGATAGATTACTGTTCTTTCATTGAATGGACATTTAAACAAAACTTTGATGCTAAAATGCTAAAAACCTTGATAAAGAGACGTACAAAAAGTTAATCGAATATAGTACACAGAAGCTTAACTATACTTGCTTGATGAGCAAGAACAAATCTCATTGGTTCATGTTCATAGGTTTACAGCAGTTGGTTCATAAGTTTATATCAGTAGGTTCAACGAGCGGCTACATTTCTCTCTGATACGGTAGAAGATTAAACTGAATGTGGAGGATTTGAACTGTGACGAATCTGACGATGATTGACAGGGCAGTTTAACGGTGACGGGTCACTAAGCGAGTCCATTAAATATGGCGAAATAGTATGTCCCGAAGCTTGCATACTTTTCTGCTACACACTCAAAAGTATATACTTTTTCTTCACAAAAAGAGTACATATTTTTAGGACGTAGTATAAATAGGCAAATTGGGACAAAGCAAGAGTGAACAGGTTTAAATAGGCTAGGTGATGTGGCTAATGATACACAGGTGTAAATAATGATGGCTGATGAACAGGGCAAATGATTATGGGTAATGAAGTCCAGAGTGAGGATTAGTACTAGGGTGGGAGTGCCCTCTAGTGGTGATCAGAGGGAGCCACAGAGGCTTGATTTGTGACACTCATATTGGCCCTCATTTATCAATCTTGCGTAGAAACGGCCGTATATGTTGGCGTAAGATTATGCTTACACTCCTCTCACTGCCTGATTTATGAAACTGTGCGCACCTCTGCAATCCAGGTCTACGCAATACTTCCCCTTGATAAATGCTGCGGCGGAAAACGATCGTCATTAGAATAACACGCCCCTATATATTCAAGTCTCCGCCTCCCCCACGCCCTCATTTTACGCCATGGACACACGGAAGACGGCAAAGAAGCAAAACTTCTCTGACGTGGAGATCGGGCGCGTCTCAATCATCTTACTAGTCCACTAGTCAGGGCACTGATTAGGACATAAGTCAATGGGCTGACTCCCTGATCAGTGCCCTGACTACTGAACTAGTGAGATGATTGAGACGCGCCCATCGAGACCATCACCAGAGAAGTGGAAAAAAGCGAAATTGTTTCATTTGAGAGTTTAAAGAGTGAGATTAAAGGCGCCCACAAAAACAAAATGTGGACCTAAATTAAGAGTACTGTTAATAGTATAGGGGTTGAGAAGTGCACTCCAGCAGTTTAAATAGCTGTTTGGATGATAAATCACAATGCATTATTTTTTACAGCACGTGTTTTGAAACAATAGCATTTAATTTTGTATCACGGCACATGTAGGCTATCGGGGTGTACGATAGTGATGAGGTGATGTGGAGTACCATTAATAATGGCATGACAATTTGTAAGATTCTTATTATTATTATGATTTTTATTATTGATGACGCTTGTTATTTAGAAGAAGAATGTTGTTATTATTTATTTTATTATTATTATTATTTTTAAAGAAGAAGAATGTCATTTTGATTATTTTGTCAGTCTGAATTATTTTCAGTCCCAGTCCGTGCGCAGCTGTCGGGCCTAACCCTGAACCGTCAGGTAAAGCGCAAAGGCTCGCGACTGGAGGAATACATATGCCTTCAAATCAAATGCTTGGTATCACACAAATTAAACATTGAAGTCCATGTTGCACAAAAATAAACACTGAAGTTTATAATCAATATGTGGTTGTTGTTGTTGTTGTTTTTTTTACAGTGGGTCATAATATAGCATATCTTTGTCAGTGCATTTTGTGATGTTAGGAATTGTTTTTCTGCGCATTTTCGCACTAACTCGTGCGTACACCACCTCCTGAGCTGGCTTAGGATTTGAGCGTGCTGTACGCCAACGTCCATATTGATAAATCTCAAAGTCACCGTGGGTTTGGGTGTACGCAAGGTATACGCTGAAAATTTGGTGTACGCACTTTTGATAAATGAGGGCAATTCTGACTAGAGTATAATGACGTCAGGCCAGGTGAATTATGTATTTGATGTATACTACAATGTTACGATGTGCAATTGATGTTCTGTTATTCAAAGTGATTCTAAGGATACTGAGTTAGAAAAATATGTCTATGGCTGAATTAAACCAGTATTTCCACTTGCCATTGAGCAGCATTTACCAAAATACTATAGATATAGAAAGAGACTTTGGTTTGACTTTGGAGTGAACCTCTGAGCTGGTATGAGTGAGAGGAGGCAGGGATCATTTGCATAATCAAGGATCCACATATACTAAATGTGTAGAGTAACATTCAACCTGTTTTAAGGCATGAATATATATTTTTTTTATAGGAAAAACATTTAACTCATGAGTTTTAAGGGATAAAATGACTGACAAATAGTGGACTTTAAATGAAGCGACAGAAATCAGTCAGAATTTAATGAAAATCTGCATGTGTTTTAAAGAAGAATAAGTCTCATAGGTTTTTGGACTAACATGAGGGTGCATAAATGAAGACTTTTTTTTCCATCTTTGGGTAAACTAATAAAAATGGTATTAAGTGTTAAACGTATCCGCTTGTGCAGTATTCATGTTTAGCACAAATGTAACAGTTCATAAAAGAAAAGAAAAAAAGAAAAAGAAAAGACAATTGGCCAGTGTTAGTCACAACTTATAAGACCTGTTGGCTCACGGGGACCCATATTCGGGTCAGGCCTGGGCCAAGTCCTAATTCCATCTCCTCCTCATCCCCTAACCCACTCATACCTACCTGTTTACATGAGTCTACAAGTCACTGATGAAAAGTACAAACAAGTAAATAAAAAATTAAACATCTAAACAAGATAAACAACATGAAGAATCAATAATCCCACGGAATGTTTAGCAATTCATTGAAGCGTATTTATTTATTTTTGTTTGTTCTTGGTGTGTCCCTTAAGTATTGGGATGCCAATATGAGAACTGCATCAATCAAAAGCAGTTCCTTTCTCTCTCCTACATTCTTTATTTTTTATATGTACAAACATAGACCCGGAGCATTCTCCTGTTCAGTGGACCATATACATCTAATTTATCTAATGAGGAGAGAAATGAATAGATTTCACATCATAAAGGCTTCTGTTTAAGTGGCTATTAGTTCCTATTTGCACACTTCACTTCCTGGAACATTTCGAATTAGTCATGTCCATTAGATATGATGAATATTATTAGGTTATATAAATAAAAGGATCTGTCCCTTTCAGACATGCTGTCACTGACACTACAGACCTGCATTCAACAGGGTTCTCAAACCTGTCAAACAAAATCACATCAGGCTGGCAAACCTGTGGGCCGCACTGGACAATTATGCATGGTCAAGCTAAAGAGCTGTGAAAAATTCTGCTTTGATGTAATGGATTTAGATGATTTTTGTTTTGTGTTCTGTGATTGAAGGGTTCTGCTTTGTTACATCAATGAGATTGACGTGGCTTTGCTGACAGCTAAAGATTTAAAGATAATGCTGATGAAAGATCATCATCAATCATGATGCAATACTCAGTGGATTCAGTCAATCTCTGGTCCAGTCAGAAGCCAAATGAGACTGTCTTAGAGAATATATATGATGAGACAGCTTTGCTTTTGTATTTCAAATCAGCTGCACAAAGGGCCAACCATGAACACCAGGAGTACTTGTTGCTTGTATTTACTATATGGGCATATACTGGGCATAAAATATTAGATTTTTTATCAAATACATAAAAAAAATACAGATTCTGTTTCATTCCTCCTGACCTCCAGAGGCGGTGCTTAAGCACTAGTGGATTATCGCAGTGGCAGCTCAAGAGGTCGAGATAATACACCAGAGAACGTCACATGGTGACATAGGTTGAGCACTGAGTATGATAGACGCGCTAGCTAAGCATTCAGTCTCCTTTGCTTTCTCGCTTGACTGAGATAGGTTGTTGTTCAATCGATTTCCACGCTGTCAAGTGCAGCTTACTAGAGCAGCGAATTATCATCCTAGCAAGCTGTGACAGCATGTTCTTTAAAGGGCCATACGATGCTATTTTCAAAAATTATTATTTATTGTATTGGGTGTAATAGAACATGTTAACATTCTGCGATATTCAAAAAATTAAATATTTTACATACTGTACTTTTTTGTAGCTCCTCTATGCCCCGTCTTTCTAAAATGAGTCACTTTCTACAAAACTCCTCATTCTGAAAAGCGTAGTGTGCTCTGATTGGCCAGCTGACCCAGTGCATTGTGGCCGAACACCTCAAGTGTGTAGCCGAGATATAACGGTCTTTGCATAATCACAAGCTTCAGCTTCCCATGCCATCAGTTTTACCATATCAGTTCAAGTCAGATTCTGAATGCCGAAAAGCATGTTTTACTACAAGCATCGATTTAAAAGATGCTTATTTTCATGTTCTGGTTGTTCCTCATTAGAAAGTTTCTTTGACTCAGTTTTAAGAACCAGGCCTACCAATTCAAGGTCCTACCGTTTAGTCTGTCACTGGCCTCTCATGTCTTTACAAGGTGCATGACTGCATTTTTATATTCGCTGTGGGTCCAGAGGGATGCGAATCCTGCCATATTTAGAGGATTGGCTGCTGTCTGCCCCCCACAAGACAACAAGCTGTCTATGACACCAGACTGTTTTCGGGAGCATATGCGAAAGCAAAGTCTTGCAATAAATGAGGCAAAGAGTTGTCTGAGTCCAGTGCAAACAATTACATACAATGGAATGACCCTGGGCTCCCATGAAATGTCTGCCACCCTATCACATGCCTGAGTGGACAGTATTCTACAGCTCCTTGCTTGTTTCTGACACATGTTGAATCGCTTGGAGTTTCTGATGTCAGGTGTTCCCCTGGGGGTCATTCCTTCTTGTCTAGAGGTGGTCATGAGTCATGACCGATGCTTCCCTCCTCTGATGGGGGCAATGAAGAATCAAGGTATCCAGCTCAGTCCAGGGAGCATATCAATCTCCTGGAATTGCGTGTGGTTTTCCTAGCCCTGCGATATTTCTGGCAGGCTGTCATGTCCTCATTCTGTTCTACAACAATTTGTTTACCTCCTGAACCATCAAGGTGGCACAAAGTTGCTCAAGTCCCTGCATCTCATGCACAAGATACTCACTTGGTGTCTTCCTGGACTAGCATTGTTGATGGCAGTTCACCTTCAGGGGTCGAGCAATGAGGTATTGGATGCTCTTTCAAGGGATCCTCTGCATCTGAGGGAATAAGGGCTTCACCTGGACGTGGTGCAGAGGATATGGCAGCAGTTTGGAGAAGCAGAAGTGGATATTTTTGCAATGGAGGTGATCACTCACAGATTGAGGCAGATTTGATGTCACAGATGAACGTTGCTGTTTGGCACCCAGATCCAGCCCATCTACAGCTTTGGGCTTGGCCTCTAGTTTTTTAACTGATTGTGAACAGCTGTGAACATAACCCATTTTATGTGAACCATTTTATACATAAAATTTTCATTGTGTTACAATTTTAAATTTACCACAACTACCACACACCAGTGCTATGCAGCATGTTGGATTTCTCTTTATTGTGGAAGGATAGTGGGTTGGATCCTTTATGCTGTGATGATAATTAGTTTATTGCAACATCTTTTGGATTAGGGCAAAGCAGCTTCCACATTTAAGGTATATGTTGTGGCAATTTCTGCATACCATCTACTGGTTAATGGTTCTTCTCTCGGTTCTCTATATACTCTTTCACAAGAGTATACTCGTGTGCAGTTTTATAAAGGATGAAAGACGGTTAAGGCTAGCTCGTAACCCCACATTTTCCTGGGTGGGAATTAAACATGTTATACTTGATTTTGTCTGACTTTTGAGCCTCTGCAGACAGCCGACCTGAAATGGATATCTTTATAAACTTATTTTTGACAATTGCTTCTGCTAAGCATGTAAGTGATTTACATGCTTTGTATGTATGTGAGTGAAACAGACACTTGTTGCCGGATGATTCTGGCATTGTGCTCCGACCAAATCCATCTTTTCTACCTAAAGTTCTGCTTCCTCAGTTTATAAATCAGTCGATCAATTTGGTGCTTTTCAGTCAGCACAGTCAGATCAGGCAAGGGATCACCTTTTGTGTCCTGTGTGAGCCCTGAGGCGCTATGTGGCTGCTACCATTAGCCTTAGGCTCACATATCAGCTTTTTGTTTGTTATGTTGGTGTCCAGAAAGGGGCTGCAGTATCAAAGCAGAGATTGTTGAATTGGATTGTGGAGGTTGTTATCACTATGGCATACAAGAAAGCCCCAAATCCTCTGCCAGAAGGTATCTCTTGTAATTCCACCAGGGCTGTGTCTACATCTTGGGCTGCTTTCAGTGGGTGTCTCCATGGCAGATATCTGTGTAACTCTACTTGGGCTTCTCCATGTACTTTTGCCCGTTTCAACAAGCTCAAGGTTGCTACCCCTCAATGCTGTCAGTTCTGCAGTTCTTCGGGAGAAACCTTGATTTTTTTTTCCAGGTCAGTGGGATTCTTTATGATTATGTTGTTAGGAGTTATCCACTAATGCTTAAGCACAGTCTCTGGCAGTCTGAAAGGAATGAACTGGAGGTTACCTGGAGGATAGGTAACTGTGATTTTGTGAATTCCGGATGACCGTCAGATTAATTTGTCACTCAGAATGCATGAGAAAGGCATACTGAGACTGAATGCTGAGCTAGTGTGTCTATTAAACTGCATACTCTAGCCTATGTCCCTACATTACTTTTTTGGTATATTATCTCAACCTATCGAGTTGGCACTGCGATAATCCTCTAGTGCTTAGGCCCCCTTTCTGACAGTCATCCGTAATTTACCGTAGCACAGTTGCCTGCGTAACTAGCATTTAAGTATTCAAAATTTGCACACAAAATAATGTATATATTAATATCACACAAGCTAGAGTTTACGATTTGCTTTTATGCAACAGTTAATGAATTTTCTGAGCAGTGTTAATTTCATTTTTATCACAATTTATCATACTTTTCGTAGATTTTTTTAAAATGTATACATAAACGGTTGGGAGACTATCGAATGTGCATCAGTGTACTGGATCTGTGGCATTTGGCTTTAAAGTGACAACAGTCTAATAAACCTACCGCTTTCTGTCATTAATGTTAATCAAACATAAAAGAAAAAGACAAAAATCAATCAATGTTCTTGACTTAAGCTAAATAGAAATTTGCTGTCAAAATTAAAACTGCTTTTGAGAGCTTCAGGGTTTTGCAGCTACAGCTTCTACATATTTTTATATTTCTGACCAACAAAGAGTCGGATCAGCAGACAGAAGACAAAAATTAATAGCGCATTATGGATGATGGCGTTTTTGGTAACATGGAATGTGCCACAAGCCTTTTCTCTAGTCATGTAACACAGAATTGCACTGCATATACAGCCAAGTTTTATTAAAAGCCCATCTAACCAGCTGCAAATACTTTAATAATGAGCTTAATTACATTTACATTTTAGACACAGAACTGCCAACGAAAAAATTTCCAAGTGAAGCCAACGCAGAACAGTCTGAGCAGCACTAAATTAATGAATTCCAAAGTCACTTGTTTTGTTTCTAAATAAATCAGAGTGGTTTAAACAAATCTGTTGTGTGAATGATTATTTGACTTACTCATAAAGACTCTATTCCATGTCTCACAGCAGGGTTCTACATTCAGTATGAAGGGAGAGAGATTGTGGGAGAGATAGAAATGGACACACACATTCAAGTAGAGAATAACTCACACTCACTGGTGTCCAGAAGCTTCATGATGAGTGTTTGCCAGCCTCCATCTGGTTTGATGGTCAGTGAAAGAAAAACAGCGCTAACTATGAAATCTCTGTCAGTACACTGTAGCCTCACTGACAATCTGCTCTCTGCTTTCACTGTGCGTATGAGAGTGTGTGCATATGTATATCAATCACACACATATTCCCAACACACCAACAATTCATTATTGATGACACCTGCAGAAACCAACACCAGCTGAGTATAATGCATTCAATTAAGCAAGAAGCACAATTATCCTTAGCTTGCAGTTTTCAGTCTTCATTTCTGTCGTTTGTTTGATGTTCTTGGATTTCTAGTTGGAAGTCTGACATTTTAGCATGATGGTCTTTGATGTGGGATTTCCTAAGAGTAATAGGTAAAGAAAGCCTTTAAAGGTTTATCTGACAAAGTGAACACGTCACACAGTGAGATGTGAAGGATCTTAATGAGAGCCAATCATTATTTTTATGGGAACAAACTAACTAAAAAAACAGACGGCTCTAAATCTGCCTGTAGAGCAGTTCACAGCAGGTCTCTGATCTCTGATGATAGACAGGCCTGTCAAAACACTTTGGATATGTGCAGTAAAGCAAAGGGAAAGAATAAGAGTGTATGAAATAATGAATTTGAATTCTCCTCAATGTTACCTAATAGAGGACTGAACACTTAAAGTTCACTTCAAATGACTTCTTTTTACAAAACAATTTTCATAGCTAAATATGCTTAGCTAAGGGATATACTAAAGCTGACTTCTGTCAGCTTACTTCCTTTGTTGAAGTGATATTCCTCAAGTGATACTACAATAGTGGCACTCTAGGACCCATTGTACATCTTGGCACTAGCTCTCAAAGGATTTTACAAATATGCCACTAATTTGTACCCACACCTGTCAGGATATAAACAAGCTTATCGACTTGCTACAGTATAAGGATTTATTCTCTGTTGCAGTGTTCTGTGTTGTGACTTTTACATTCCAAACGCTAAACAAACATCCTGCTAACTGTAAAAAATGAACACAATTTACCTTGTTCTTACATCTCTTGAGGTAAGTAACACCTGCCTGATAGAACATGCCAGAGTACATCAACACACATAACTACATTGTTAAAGTACTTGCTTCTTCTTCTTCTATATATTTATGGAAAATAATCTGAATCAAATTTTAAACACTATACAACGTTGAAATGCTCTGTTTCATCAGTTTGACTGAGATATAAATATATAAATATAATTATATTAGTATATTAATATTTATATTACGAAGGACCAAATATTCTAATATAAAAATATGAATAAATAAATAAACATTAATACAAATAATTATAATAATCTGTACTTAGAAATAAATAAATGCTATATATATATATATATATATATATATATATATATATATATATATATATATATATATATATATATATATATATATATATATATATATATATATATATATAGGTCCTTCTCAAAAAAATAGCATAAAAGTTCATTATTTTCCATAATGTAATGATACAAATTAAACTTTCATATATTTTAGATTCATTGCACACCAACTGAAATATTTCAGGTCTTTTATTGTTTTAATACTGATGATTTTGGCATACAGCTCATGAAAAAAATTAGCATATCATGAAAAGGTTCTCTAAACGAGCTATTAACCTAATCATCTGAATCAACTAATTAACTCTAAACACCTGCAAAAGATTCCTGAGGCTTTTAAAAACTCCCAGCCTGGCTCGTTACTCAAAACTGCAATCATGGGTAAGACTGCCGACCCGACCCTGTCCAGAAGGCCATCATTGACACCCTCAAGCGTGAGGGTAAGACACAGAAAGAAATTTCTGAACCAATAGGCTGTTCCCAGAGTGCTGTATCAAGGCACCTCAGTGGGAAGTCTGTGGGAAGGAGAAAGTGTGGCAAAAAAACGCTGCACAACGAGAAGAGGTGACCGATACCTGTGTTTTATCAAGGGCAGGGTCAATGCAGCTAGCTATCAGGAGATTTTGGAGCACTTCATGCTTCCATCTGCTGAAAAGCTTTATGGAGATGAAGATTTGTTTTTTCAGCACGACCTGGCACCTACTCACAGTGCCAAAACCACTGGTAAATGGTTTACTGACCATGGTATTACTGTGCTCAATTGGCCTGCCAACTCTCCTGACCTGAACCCCATAGAGAATGTGTGGGATATTGTGAAGAGAAAGTTGAGAGACGCAAGACCCAACACTCTGGATGAGCTTAAGGCCGCTATCGAAGCATCCTGGGCCTCCATAACACCTCAGCAGTGCCACAGGCTGATCGCCTTCATGCCACGCCACATTGAAGCAGTCATTTCTGCAAAAGGATTCCCGACCAAGTATTGAGTGCCTAACTGAACATAATTATTTGAAGGTTAACTTTTTTTGTATTAAAAACACTTTTCTTTTATTGGTCGGATGAAATATACAAAATATTTTTTGAGATTTTGGGTTTTCATGAGCTGTAGGCTATGCCAAAATCATCAGTATTAAAACAATAAACACTAAGGATCAAATCTACGATAAATAAAGCATTAATTTCCACATTTATAAAATATATATGCAACAAATGTATAAAAGTATAAATATATGTTATAAGCATCATTGTAAAATGTATGAACTATGAAAACGTGTATAGTAAGTTACTTTGCAGCAGGTACAGTATATTAGGCTGCTGTCACTTTAAGAACTACTGCACAGATCCAATATATTGATACTAATTCAACCAGTCTGTTCGATCGTGCCGGCACTTCCCGCGCACACACACAACATAGTTCCAGCATTGTCAACTTGACATCGCAGCTTGTTCATTATCAAAATAAAATTGTCAACCTAACATATAAAAAGTTACACATCCCAGTTTAATTAGTCAGTAGCACAATTCGTGTCATTCAGTGTGAGCACCGCCGCTGTGGTGTTTCTAAGCACATTTTTGCACATCAGTATTGGGACGCAAGGGAAGTATAACAAACAATGGTTAAGCATCCAAATACATCGCAAATACGGAAGCATTTGGATTCAAATGAGAGAGTTAAGCTACGTGAACCTAACGCTGGTTACTTTCAGTTTCTTATCAATTTATTTAGTTTGACTTGTTTATAGTTAGCCTACGTATATATATTTTTCATTCTTGTTCTGTTCTGAATACCATTATTGAATACCGTTATTGGATTTGTTGTGGAGTAAGGGGAACTATGGCCCTATTTACACTGCATGGTTCAAGTGACCCAATTCCGATTTTTTTTCCTCTCATGTGTTTCCTCTCATCGGATATGACATGTGAACATGTAAACAGTAAAAAAAACGCATGAATTCCGATATTCTCAGATCGGATTCAGGCCTCACTCATATGTGGTAATAAATCCGATATGATTCGGATGCCTGCATTAGCGTCTGCCATGTAAGCGGTCAGATCGGATATTCCCCAGTAAATGCGAGTCGTACGTCATTGAAAAAAGGACGGAGGCGAATGACGTCAACTCAGGTGGACACAAACTGCGATCCAGTGTTGCCAAGTCTGCGGTTTTCATCTGGAATTTGGCTACTTTAACACAGTTTTGAGTTGCAATTGGACGGGTTTTGTTGTGAAAACCTGGCAACCCCGCCAAGGGCTCTCCTCTTTTTCTCCGTCTTAATTGCATATCGTTTTACTTCCTTTCACCGGTTAAGAACGTCTTGGGCTGTTTTCCCAGTGTACAGTGTAAATGCAAATATCGGATACGGGTCACTTTTGAAAAGATGATGTAAGCGGGTCGTCCAAAAAATCGGATATAGTCACCAAATCAGAATTGTGCATCAAGACCTGCAGTGCAAATGCAGCCTAAAATAGCCTACAGCTGGGTTTGTATTGTTTATAATGTTTGTAGTACATTATAACATTTCACTTTATTTACCAGTATTATTTCTGAATGCAATAAAATGTCACTTATATGTAACTTACCCCTTTTAATCTCTCTCAAAAACAAAAAATATAGTGTATTTTTACGCAAACAATGAACAAGTTAAAATTCTTGCTGGTTAACGTTTAACCAGTTAATAAGAATCACATATATCAAACTAGTGCAGAATCAACATTGCATTGCGAACGCATCAAGGATCAAAAGTGGTTGTGTGGAAAAGTGCTGAGATGAATTTTTTTGCATTTGTGTCATCCAGTGGTTTAATGGAGACAGTCAAATAGCACATTGTGTATAAGTATTCTTGTGCTTGGCTTGACTTGTTTGAATGTAAATGGTTGTAGGCCTATACATGGGTTGTGACAGTAATAAATAAATAAATAAATAAATAATAATAATAGAGGTTTTCTCTTAAAAAAGTTTGAAAACCACAGCTTAAAATAAGCCATTTTGTGGGTCCTCTTACAGCGAAATCGCCATTTTACACTGTCATGTTTCTACAGTAGACCTAAATGGACAAACTTATCTTCAGAGCGCTAGTCACTCTCTGCTCTTTCTGACGACAACATCTTTTTCCTTTGTCCCCGTAGCTTCTCTATGTGCTTCTAAAGGGAGGGGTGAGCGGTGGATGATTGCAATTTACCACCTCACCACTAGATGCCGCTAAAATGTACACACTGCACCTTTAAGTTCCACAAAAGATGTTTTATAAAGCATCATAATATATTTGATGTATATAAATATACATCTAATAAACTGTTAAGGTATTTTATATTAGAAAGTAGTTTGTAATTATTATTTTTTTAAAATAGCTTGCTAAAGGGTAGAATGGCTATTGCGCAAAGCTGAAACACTTTGGTTACAAGGCTCATAGCCTTTTCTCATTACTGTAATTAGCGCATAACATTTGGGGGTGGCATAATACACAATTCCTCCACTAATATTGGCACCCTTGGTTAATATGAGCAAAGGCGGCTGTGAAAATAAAATTGCATTGTTTATCCTTTTGATCTTTCATTAAAAAAAAAATGTTTTTAACAAAATTCTAACCTTTCATTGAAGTAAAACTATTGAAAATGTGGTTGACTCACAATTGTGATGCCACAATTAATGGAACCCCTAAATTCTTATGAGTGAAATATGAGGAAAGTAGATTCCCATTCATATTTACTTTTTTGTTTTTTTGCACACAAGGATGTCTAGAAGTCTGAAATTTTCCAGCCATTACGTCCTGTTCCACAGGAGAATAAATATGAGGAAGCATAAAGGTCAAATTCCCTTATTTATTTATCACTATGAGTAAAACCACAGAATATAGTTCTGATGTGCAGCAAAAGATTCTTGAGCCTCACAAAATAGAAAGTGTCTGTAAGAAAAAAGCTAAAGCATTAAAAATTCCATTTCAACAATCAGGGCAATCATTAAGAAGTTCCAATAGATTAAAGATGTTACGAACCTGCCTGGAAGAGGACATGTGTCTAACAAGCACTCCACCCCCACGGTTATATTTTTTTTGTTGAGGTCCTGGACATCTTGTTCAGATATATGGTCTCATGGACCAACAGATAAATAAATAAAAAATCAAAACCTTACAGCCTCTGCTAGAAATTATTATAATGAGCTGTGGCTGGATCTTCCATAAGGACAATGATCCCAAACAAACATCAAAATCAACAAAAAAATGTCACTCAGCACCAAATGAAGCTTCTGCCATGGTTGTCCCAATCCACTGACCTGAACCCTAAATAAGTGGAATGAACTGAAGAGAAGATTCTTCAGGAGCAATTCTATGTCAGGTGCTTTTTCAAACTGATCAGGCATTCTAGAAGACGACTCAGTGCTGTTAGCCTGGGAAAAGGGCATTGCAATAAATGGGTGCCAATAATTGTGGCCAACGTGAAATACAGAATTGTTTTTATTTCATTATGGGATTTTCCCCCACTTTCTATTGCTTCACTTCAATGAAAGCTTAGGATTTTCTGCATTTTGGAATAAAATATCAAAAGGATAAACAGTGCAGATATCTTTTCACAGCTGCCTTTGCTCATATATAGTAGGACAATATTAGTGGAGGACACTGTAAATGCTGGAAATTCACAACTTTGCGAATCACCCTGAGAAGTTGTCTGAATGTATCTCACCTGTTAAGGTGCGTTTGCGTGTAAGTTGGCTTCCACATCCAGAGCATTCAGAGAATTTAGACCAGGAACTGAAGGTGCAGTCATCCCTGCATGGCACCCAGCAGCTCCTGAAGCGTGACGGCATCGGCCCGGCCCACCGGAGACACTCTGACACGGCTGCCATCTCATCATACTCATCCACACAGCTCACTCCTGAGAGGGCACACAGTCAAACACAGCTTTAATACAACAGTCATTTATGCCACTTAAATAAATCTAATAAACATTGCTTATAAGTTATTCATCACTGCAGTCAACACCAATCCAATCAGCTTCGTCTATGGTCAGAAAATAGGTGACGACAGTTCTTCAGGCATTAATGTGGAAGCAAATTCATGGAAATGTATTTGCAGCCGAAACAGCGCATGGTACGGAGACTAAAAGCCATTAACTTTCCCTCATAACTCTTTCTCCTACAGAGCTGATTTCAGATCCTCTCACATGAAAATAGTCCTCCTCTGCATCACCGCCACTGAGGGACGATAAATGATATGCTTGGCAAATGCGAAGCAGCCTGTTACCTTTTCAGCACACTGCATCCATTCCACCCACAAGGTGATGTATTCCTTGCAGACAGCAGAGATTGTGCTGAGGACTTTTCCCTCACTGACTTAAATTTGCCACTCTGCCTCACATGATGACATGTTTTGACACTGTCCTCTACAGCATGGCTGGTTTCCACTCAGCAGAGGCTTTTCAAGAGAGCACAGTTAACACATAGCTATAACAATGACACTTGAGCGTAACTTTTCAAAATATATGGCGGAGCTTATAATTGGTTCACATCCTTTACACAGTATTATTAAAGAGTGAAAAAAAAAACATGGATTATTCTAAACAATCAAGACATCAAGCAAGCTTTAATATCGAAAAAATTTAAGTGGATTTTACCATTGTAAACATGTTGTAACATATGCCTTTTCGTTGTTTATTGCTTTTATAGAACAATGTCAATATAGCAATTTAATTATTCATGGGAAAATAAATATTCAATTATAATTAGTTCATTAGATTAACTGTAGCTTTGCCAACATTACTGGATTCTTACCAAGGTTGCTTTTATTTGAAGAAAAGATTAGTAAACAAAGTTAGGTAACAGTTTTCTATTTTAAATATATTTTAAATGTGTTTTAGCAAAGCTGAATTTTCAGGATCATTACTCTACAGGGAGTGCAGAATTATTAGGCAAGTTGTATTTTTGAGGATTAATTTTATTATTGAACAACAACCATGTTCTCAATGAACACAAAAAACTCATTAATATCAAAGCTGAATATTTTTAGAAGTTTTAGTTTTTAGTTTTAGCTATTTTAGGGGGATATCTGTGTGTGCAGGTGACTATTACTGTGCATAATTATTAGGCAACTTAACAAAAAACAAATTTATACCCATTTCAATTATTTATTTTTACCAGTGAAACCAATATAACATCTCAACATTCACAAATATACATTTCTGACATTCAAAAACCAAACAAAAACAAATCAGTGACCAATATAGCCACCTTTCTTTGCAAGGACACTCAAAAGCCTGCCATCCATGGATTCTGTCAGTGTTTTGATCTGTTCACCATCAACATTGCGTGCAGCAGCAACCACAGCCTCCCAGACACTGTTCAGAGAGGTGTACTGTTTTCCCTCCTTGTAAATCGCACATTTGATGATGGACCACAGGTTCTCAATGGGGTTCAGATCAGGTGAACAAGGAGGCCATATCATTAGATTTTCTTCTTTTATACCCTTTCTTGCCAGTCACGCTGTGGAGTACTTAGACGCGTGTGATGGAGCATTGTCCTGCATGAAAATCATGTTTTTCTTGAAGGATGCAGACTCCTTCCTGTACCACTGCTTGAAGAAGGTGTCTTCCAGAAACTGGCAGTAGGACTGGGAGTTGAGCTTGACTCCATCCTCAACCCGAAAAGACCCCACAAGCTTATCTTTGATGATAACAGCCCAAACCAGTACCCCACCTCCACCTTGCTGGCGTCTGAGTCGGATTGGAGCTCTCTGCCCTTTACCAATCCAGCCACAGGCCCATCCATCTGGCCCATCAAGACTCACTCTCATTTCATCAGTCCATAAAACCTTAGAAAAATCAGTCTTGAGATATTTCTTGGCCCAGTCTTGACGTTTCAGCTTGTGTGTCTTGTTCAGTGGTGGTCGACTTTCTGCCTTTCTTACCTTGGCCATGTCTCTGAGTATTGCACACCTTGTGCTTTTGGGCACTCCAGTGATGTTGCAGCTCTGAAATATGGCCAAACTGGTGGCAAGTGGCATCTTGGCAGCTGCATGCTTGACTTTTCTCAGTTCACGGGCAGTTATTTTGCGCCTTGGTTTTTCCACACGCTTCTTGCGACCCTGTTGACTATTTTGAATGAAACGCTTGATTGTTCGATGATCACGCTTCAGAAGCTTGGCTATTTTAAGACTGCTGCATCCCTCTACAATATATCTCACTATTTTTGACTTTTCTGAGCCTGTCAAGTCCTTCTTTTGACCCATTTTGCCAAAGGAAAGGAAGTTGCCTAATAATTATGCACACCTGATATAGGGTGTTGATGTCATTAGACCACACCCCTTCTCATTACAGAGATGCACATCACCTAATATGCTTAATTGGTAGTAGGCTTTCCAGCCTATACAGCTTGGAGTAAGACAACATGCATAACGAGGATGATGTGGTCAAAATACTCATTTGCCTAATAATTCTGCACTCCCTGTAGTCTTTAGTATCACATGATCCTCCAGAAATCATTCAAATATGCTGATTTAGTGCTCTTTTTTGAAGTTAGGGTAAGTGTTATTTCAAAAATGTTTTATAAAAGTGTCTCAGGCCCAGGGCCGTGTTAAGCCTTTGCGGGGCTCTAGGCTAAGTTTTTGCGGGGCCCTTGCCTAATTACCTCGATCAAAAAAAAAAAAAAAGATAAGATAACGCAAAAGAGAATTGTCTTGGGGGCCCTCCGGTGTTCGGGGCCCTTGGCTGCAGCCCATGTTGCCCATTAGGATAACGCGGCCCTGCTAAGGCCGAGTATCTAAATAAACATGTAGCCAATCAGCAGTAAGGGGCGTGTGTGTACTATTGACAGGGAGAAGAGAGCGCTCAGTGCACGTCATTATTCAAAAGACACGACACACAGGACGGACATTAGCCGAGCGACAACATAACTCTTTTTCCATTCGGCTAATGGCAGATAAAAAACAAATGTGGAAAATGTCTATGGAACAAAAAAAGGCTTACGATCAGACGAGAAGTATCAGCTTTCCAGCTCTGGAGAAAACTTAAGGAGCGATAAAGCCTGCAACCTGACGCCGAGGTTGCTGTATTTATTCTCGATATAGGGGAGTAACATTGGTTTTGTTTTATTTCAGAGAGCTAATATATGCTGGCTTTTGCTTGAATATACTCGTGTGTCACATTCACTTGTTTGTTCCTTTGCACCACTTGTATCATCGTTCACTACAGCGATGATAAAGTATCATTCAGTTCCATCCTATAAACCACAGTCTGTTTCAAGGTTTAGCTCTCAGTGTGTCTGAAAAGTATGATTAAAACTCTTAATATATGTTTGCTTCCTTTGGTTCCTCTTTTAGTGATCGATATAACCTTCTAATCTTGTCATAACTGTAAGATGTTTGTGGCTTCATGCTTATGCTGTCGAGTTGTTCATGAGAACTGTGTTTTTGGGATGGAAGGGATGACTTTTTCATTAAACATTCGACCAAGATTACCATAGTAACACATATTGTTTTCACTTATTGATGAAATCATATCGTCGGCCGACTGGCACAGCAGATTCCGCCATAGTTGTTGCCTGGGTTGCGTATGTATGTGTGGGGAGGTGCTATCAAAATAGGGGAGAGACCCTTTTGGGGTAGGGGGGTGTTTGTTTTGGTGATTTGAAATATCAACATCGGTTAGAAATACCCCAACTTTAACTAACATACTGTCCTAGAATCTCAATTATACAAGTTGTGTATGAAAAATATGAAAACTGAGGGTAGCAACTCTACATAATGCAAGAATTAAAAGTATAAAATAAAGTTAAACATTGTTCCTTAACTGCCAGTTGAAATTTCTCAATTAAATATTTCTCTTTTTTTCTAATTAAAACTTAAACTAAGATAGAAGAATGATAGCTGGACGAGCCAAAGGCAACCAGGCTAAATGTAGTAGCATGTTTGTGATTTTGAAAAGCTACTAAATACGTTTAAAAAAAAATACCATTGTATATGTGTCATGGTAGTCTTTGAAGTACTTTGGCCTACCATATTTTTCTGTCTGATACCATGACTGTACTATTGTACCATAGTACGTTTTGTATGGGTAAACAAAAAAACAACACAGATATCCCCTTTCTTTCACCATCTTAACTTTACAAAAATCTCCAGTAAATACCATTTTATTTAGTCTTTTTCTAAGATTTTCTTCACTGATGCATTAATACTTGCACTTTCAGCTACACCAGAGTTTATTTGTGTTTTCAATGTTTAATGGGTATTCGTTCCCCACTACGTGTGCCACATCGATAATTAATACTGTATCGATTCAGATTTGTAGGACATAAAATTCCAACCCTTGCAGATCTGTCGAACAGGCTCTAAACCAAAGGGAGGGAACAACCCAGTTTAGAATATAGAACAAAAACCCTGTGCAACTTTAAGTGCCAAAATAACATCTGAGTCTAGTCGGCATGGATGTCACCTTCCCTAGGGCAATATGATGCTGTTATCTTAGAAAGTGACCCTCTGATGTCTTTGAACAGGCATGCATGTACACATATGCCTTTAACACATCTTATTGATTCCTATTTGAATTTCAAATGTTGCTCTCTGACCAAAGCATTTGCTCTCTCCACTTCAGAGTAACGTGGGTGGAGATTGTATATAGACGTGGGATGGTGTTTTAATAATACATCATAGTTTGCTTTTGTGTGAAAATGACAGACTCAGATTATAATTGCAAAGGCATTTTATTTGTTCACACTTGCCAACTGTTTGTAAACTCAATGGTATATGCGCATATATATACTGTATGGATTAATAAAAACATAATATATGGATTATGTATATAAATATATGGGATAAGGAATAATTTCTTCCTTTTTGGAAGAAAATAATACTTTTGTTTAGCAAAGATGCATTAAATGGCTCAAATATGACAGTAAAAACAAATGCTGTTTATTTGAACTTTCTATTTATCAACGAAATCCTGAAAAAAGTATCACAATTTTTACAACAATATTAAACAGCACAAATGTTTTCAACATTGATAATAATACGAATAAATATTTCTTGAGCATCAAATCAGCATACTGGAATGATTTCTGATGGACCGTGTGACTAAAGACATTTGCTATGTGAATTCAGCTTTGCTGTCACAGGAATAACATTTTAAAAATGGATAAAAATAGCAAACAGTTATTTGATCAAATAAATGCAATTTATGTAAAAGTCATCAGTCAATTATACAATTTAGTGTTCATTATACAAAACTATTTGACCAATAAGAATCAAGAGAGCTTGAAATTATATGTAGAATATTATGCACTACAAAGGACATTGTTTACAAATTTGAGCATTTTAAGCATTTCTGTCCTTCACAATCATATATTAAATATACGTTTTGAGATGAGATGCATTTTTTTTCTTCAGAATATGTCTCCCAGGATTTCTCCTGCCTACTCTGTCTCTACTTGTTTCCTTTTCTTTCTCACACTCATTCCCAGTTCCCGCAGTACCCCAGAGACAGGTTGACGGTAGTGACATTCTGATTGGAGCGTCCAGGCTGCCCATTTTTAGCACAATTATTTCCTCTCTTTCCACCATCCCTATACCGCTCTCTTTCAATTTATCTCCTCTCCCTATTGTTAACATTTTATTCTTATCTCGGCTTATGACAGGGATCAACTTAATAATGCAGCCACTTACAAAGGTGACAATGTTTGCTGACTACTCGAAAGGACATGGCAGAGAACTTTTAGAACCTTAAAAAAAAGACTCTGTCAGACATGCCGGCTAAGCTCCTCAGTACTCATTAAAGCACAGACCGAGTGCACAAAAAACCCCCCAGAAGATGTCTCTTTTCATTAGAGTAGCACTTTCATGTGCTCCTAAAATTAAGGTTTCAATATATGGGAATCTAAGACTAATTAAATGACTACTAAAGCTCTGCACAATACTAAGACAGTTCCACATCCACCCCATAATAATGGGAACTGATTAACTTTAACTTGACATTTTAATCCATAATGTGAGAGAAAGATTAGTACTGTAGTGTACTAATAGTAGTGTGGTATAATCATTATATGTGCCTTTTTTAATACCCCTGGCATGATTTAGTGGACACTAAAGCCTGCAGCGAGTTGCTCAAAACATGCAAAATAAGATGCCAAATTGGGAAGAAAAAGAAAAACTCAGGAAACAAAAGCTGTGACAAAGCGTTGATTCCCGCCAGCAAAAATTGACCCTAAAACAATTTACAAAGAATGTGACGGAAATTTATGTCAGCGAAAATGTAACAGCAAAACCAAAAATAGTCATTCACTTGCTGTAATGCAAAATACAACCTGATAGAGATTTCTGCCATGGATTCTGTTTCATGGACCATGACAGGAGCATTCGCTGTGCTGTTGGTTGCTAGAGTACGGAATTCTTTAACCTGTGTACCTGTTGAAACCTGTCATTCACTTTCAATTTGAGGTAATATGAATGACAAAAAAACAAACTGGTACAAACAGGGCCTACAATTAACAAATGCAAGTAAAAATTGGTGTCTGCAGATATATGAAACTGTGTCAGTCACCAGTTGGCCAGTAACAGTTTTTTAAATTCTAACAATGTAATGTTGTTATGTAATGTAATGTGAGCGACGCTCTGTACAGTTGACGGGTCAGTGCTGCATCTTCACAAACGTTTCAGCCTTTCCAATGTAAATATTGAAGGGCTAGAACAAATGAAAGGAAATCAGTTACTCACACACTGTGTGGGAAGTTTAAACATCCGAAGCACGTGCCCTGAAAGACGCATCTCAGGAAGCGCAGGAAGCTTGTGAATTTGAGATCTCTTTCATGCCTTCTGCACTTGAATAGACAAATTCACTCAAAATGATGTGTAAAACAATGTCCTTTTTGACGAGTATCCTATACATAGTCAGGTATGTTTGCGATTGCGATCGCGAAATGAAAGATTTGTGCGTGCATTCGCTCTTAAATTTACACATTTAGCAGATGTTATGATTCAAAGGGACAACTGAGGAGTACAGGCAGTGATCCGTCATGAAGAGGCGAAAAAACGCAAAAAAGTGCCTGAAATACTAAGTTTTGGATATTACTCAGAGTAGCCTAAACTAGAATAGAGAGGGAATAGAGGAAAAAAGAAAAAAAGGATATATATATATATATATATTATATTCTATAATCTCTATTCTAGATTAGGCTACTCTGAGTAATATCCATATATATATATATATAAAGTTACGTGTAAACCTGTCTGCTGTGTTCTTTGTGTTTTGATTTCAGCCCTGTGACCTAGTTTCTCCCCAGTCTGCTAATGAGTTATGTCTATCACCTGTGTCATGTTAATCACCTTGTTAGCCCTGTGTATTTAGTTCTCAGTTTCCCCTCAGTGTTTGTCCGTCATTTGTGTCAAAGTGGTGTTTGCATGTTTCTGAGTTTTGCTATTAAAGCTTCCTGTTACAAGTTCTCCTTCGCCTTCGTGAGTTTGACATTTGCACCATGTATGTAACAGAACAACGGACTGAAACAGGTTTTTTTTTTTTTTCGCCGTTTTCTTAGTGTTAGTTTTGAGTTTCTCCATCTTCCCATGGCTCTCCCCGATGTCCAGTTTCTCTGCCTGGAGCAGGAAGACTGCTCGCTGGAGGCACACACCCAGGACTTCCTCCAGCTTGCGTGCCTGTCCCGCTTCCCGGACCGCTCACTCAGCGTTTTCTACTACGCCAGGCAGAGAAAGCGGTTGAAGGCACGCGTTCCAGTGGGCGGTCCAAGGGAAGACTTCGCCGCATTCGTGGAGTGGGTAGTACATAACGATTCGCCATTCACCCTCAACCCTGCTGAAGAGGACAGCGGTACCAGTCCCATTCCACCACCGACCACAACCGGCATGAAGGAAGTGCCTGAGCCCACCACAGACCGTGGAGACCGGCCTGCCGCGATCGACGAGCCCGAACCCAGGCAGAGGTTGAGAGGAGTCATCGCCCCGGAGCCCGGACCACAGCGAGGGTCTGACCAGGTGCGTGAGCCGGCTACATCATCCGTCGTGGAGGGAGTCCTCGTGGAGCTTGAGGGTTGGGACAGGAGCCCCACCAATCAGCACGCCGTGGTGGATGTGATGAGGATCTCTGGCGGCCATCTCGAGGAACTGCGCAAAATCTTCGAGGCAGACTTAATTGACTGGTACTCTCCCACAACCCCTGTCTCCCCGTTAACCCCTGTGTCTCCTGTATTCCAAGGTTCTCCTGTGTCCTCAGAGTTCCCACCCTCCCTCTTCCTCCGCCTCTGTCTACCAGCCCTTCTGCCTCGACCACACTGCTGTCTGTCATCCCATCGGCTCCTCCCACTAGCAGTGTGGATACGCCTCGAGATGTCTGTCCAGCAGTATCACCTCGCCCAGAGGATCTCCCATCGTCACTGCAGGACTCTTCCCCCCACACTCTACCACGGTCCGTCGACACATCGGCTACGCCCTGGCTCCTCCCTCCCTCGGTTGCAGCGGACAACCTCGGCCAAACGGCTTCTCCAGGCTCCCCACTGGCTTCTTCCACGCCCCCATGGAGTTCCCTTTTCTGTTGGACTGGTTTTCTTTGTTTCGGACTCTGTCTCCCCCTTTTTTTTCACGCCCTCCTCCAGAGCCCCCTCCCACCCTCCTTTGATGTTATGGTTACGGCACAAGGACGTGCCTATTCGGAGGGGGTGTTATGTTACATGTAAACCTGTCTGCTGTGTTCTTTGTGTTTTGATTTCAGCCCTGTGACCTAGTTTCTCCCCAGTCTGCTAATGAGTTATGTCTATCACCTGTGTCATGTTAATCACCTTGTTAGCCCTGTGTATTTAGTTCTCAGTTTCCCCTCAGTGATTGTCCGTCGTCGTTTGTGTCAAAGTGGTGTTTGCATGTTTCTGAGTTTTGCTATTAAAGCTTCCTGTTACCAGTTCTCCTTCGCCTTCGTGAGTTTCACATTTGCACCACATATGTTATATATATATATATTTTTTTCCTTCTCATTAGTGCCTGCGTGGATCGGTCAAATGAGGCATCTACATAATATATACTATGATTGCGCCAGTTTGACCTTACCAGACCAAAGTAATACCGGATGGGTGTAGAAACTGTTTGGACCAATGAAATCATCATTGGTGTTTGGGGGGTAAAATGTGTGTTATTTTGACATGGTTGCCTGTTAAAATTTGCACTCATGGGTCTATATATCACTAATAGTCGCTTCAACAAGCGGACATGGAAAACACAGTGCAGTTGAGCTCTGTTGACATTTGAAAATGTGTCACTTCATTGCTCTGATTGGTTGTTGGTCTATCCAATTGAGGTCTTTCCTGGTTCGGTTGAAACACGCCCCATAATCACAGCCCAATGGAGCAGTTTCACACTCATATTCTGACTAGAATTGAGTATGACCACATCAGGCTAATTTATTGCATCTATTGACCACAAACTTTTGAATGGTAGTTTAAGAACAATAAAAAGATTAATACAATTTATTTCCTAAAGTATGTATATTGCATATATATGCTGTCAATACAGCAATACTCTACATCCCAACAATGTACAAGAATGTAAAAAAAAAACAATCAAACAAAAAAGGAACACTAAATCAGGCCCGAAGGAGAGTGCAGGCGGTGTCCCTCACATGATCACCAACAGGCGCAGTCACTCTTATCACCGCACATCTCTAGCTCGCTGAAAATGAATGACTTCTGGTCACTCTGTCGCTGCAAATCTTTCTGAGGAAGCACAATATGCGTGAGGTGCGCTTCAGTTTTGCAGAGGTGTCTGTATTTCAGGTTCATTTAGTGTAATTTACTGCATTGCCTTCTAGCCCTGTTATTTATTTTGGAAGATGCTGATAGAGCAAGTGTTCTCAAACACAGCAGGAACTCTGCGGCTGGCTCATTTGCATCTGTGTGTCGGAGAGCGTCTGTGTGCCTGTCTCTAGCCACCACTCCACCAGAGTACGCTGAGAAAAATCAAATTACATCAGCCGGGGATGCTTGCCTAAAACACAACAATAAATCATCCGTGTACATAAACAACCTGCGTAATTTGTAATCACTACACTAAGGTAAAACAAGAGCTTATTGCAGTAGCGGTGGCTGTATTCGCTGTTATTTCTTATGGAATAAAAAGCAGAAATGGATCGGTGAACATTTGTAAATTAGCCAAGATTTATTGTTTACTTTAATTCATGCCCTCATGCAGTGAGATCCAAGGGGAGGTCAACACTATGTCAAGTGCTGTTTTAAATAAACCATGAAATTGAATCTGCACACAGGCAAGTGCTCTCTGCAGTCCATCTTCATGTAATCCGTACCCTAACCTTGCTGCAGGGGCACCCGCACTATAGTGGCTACTTGCTAGTGCCTATTTAAATCTTCCATTTCAGAATAACATTTACACAGACTTATTATTTCTAATGAATGGCCTCATTAATTTTAATGAATGCACTCAATTTCTGGAATAATACTGACCTTTGACTCGACACAAAAATGTCAGCTTTCTTCCATTGTACAAATATGATATTCTGATAAACCTCAGAAGGTCAGTAAAATGTCACATTACATTGTGTCTAAAAGTAATAACTTCTGGATATAATGATTTATTTTAATTTGATCTTGACAAATTCAAGTTTCCATGGAAAATATGTTTGAATATTAATGAAGATATTTGAAAAAATCTATTTATGAGTCAAATTATTTTGATAGGCTTCCAATTTTGGGTTATGATTTTACTTTATAATAACTACAATGTCATTGTGTAAACATGTTAATTCAAGTAGGAATACATATATTTTAATAAAAATAAAAAATGTATTATCTGTCTATATACACACACACACACACACACACACACACACACACACACACACACACACACACACACACACACACACACACACACACACACACACACACACACACACACACACACACACACACACACACACACATTAATAGGTTTTGACATTCACACAGAAATCCCATATTTGCATTTGAAAATATACTTCATCAGAAACTGTACTATACTCCAAATAATAGAGTCACTATCTGGAATAATATGACATTTGCACAAAAATGTCACAATATGTTAATATTTCAAGACAGAATATGTATAAATATGTTTACCAACATCAGAAATACACATAACAGCTCTGTAAATTATAAAGTTTGGGTATGTTTTTTTAAAGTGTCTGTGCCCCGAAGGCAGTCTCTTCCTTTTACATTGCCTGTGATGTTTGACAGCTTTCACTTCCATTCTGTCATAATCACACCGGGAGTTGCGGCATGCTGCATCAACATTTCACACACTGTACAGTGTCAATGAACAAAGCAGAGCTCAAAGCAATGAACACATTCATATATGTGCACAAAGATGCATATAGCTCAAAGGCAGACCAACATCAGCCGGCTATGTTGCGTACCATCAGAATCTACTCTTTTACATGAAACCAACTTCTCCTACCTCTCATCTCTAATCCTCTACCACATGATTCACTCGCTCCCGTCATTCCCTGCTGGACAGAATCTGGGACGAGAGTACATGGATGCCATCTGTGTGTCTTCCACCTGAAAAAGATTTGTAGCGATGGTTTGATGTTGGAAAAAAGGTCCCCTGAGTTGTACATAATGCATTTTTATAGTCCAAAAGACAGGCATTTATAAATATACTAGGTATCATTTAGGTTATAACAGGTAGCATATAATACCAGAAATAACACACGTAAGCAGACATTCCAGTTTAAACACAATGCATATCAATAGAAGCCTTATGGTTACAATACTTGAATCAGTATTAACCGGACTGATGCTGTCACAGTCTTTTATGATACATTGAATTAATTGCCTTTGTATTCAGGGGGCTTTTACAAGAACATGAGTTTCGTCTAGCCTTGCAAAAGAGAAAAATGGTGACTGTTAAATAAATCCTATAAACCAGTGGTAATGATGTGCTGCAATAAATGAATGACTTTGTTTCAGCATACTAAACAGTTTCTTGTTAATAGCTTTAATTACAAAGGATTTCAAAGGCAGACGCCAGTGCTGACATCAAGAGATCAGAGTGGTCATTGGTTAATATGAAGTAAAACATTTACTAGACTTGTTCACTGTAAATACATTTTTAGAAGTGCAAATTCTCCAAGTTCTCAACTACCAACTTTACCAAAATATTAGAGTATATATATATATATATATATATATATATATATATATATATATATATATATATATATATATATATATATATATATATATATATATATATATATATATACTAGAGTTGTAGTCGTGAGACTGTTTTCTCTGTCTTAGACTAAGACACCTTAGGATTTTATTTCAAAGCTGGCCACAACTGTGGGTATAACATTAAAATTGTCGGTGCATTATACAATATATTTTTGGTAACACCGTTAATGTGATTAAATGTAAAACTTCCTGCGTCAAATGCCATAAATAACTTATTTATGATTTGATTTCTTTTGTTACTGTTGTCCTGGGTCAGAAATGAACGATGTCACCGAAGTTACTACAAATGGCCAAACAATTCAATATATGATTGCAAAAAAGTACCTGTATGAGAGCTTGTTTTTATATTATAACATAAGGGCAACATAGGTCGTGGCCTAATGGTTAGCAAGTCAGACCTGTAACCCGAAGGTTCATTTTTTATAACTGTAATTGTAGGCGTAGACATGAAGCATGAAGGAATCACACAGTGTTTGTGTTCCAAAGATACAGATTATCCCTTCTAAAATGTTTGTGAAATGTTTTTATAGAAACAAAATGCTGTCTGTTACATCTATGATTGTATTAACAAATCAACCTACTTCTATTTTTGTCAACAAATCTTGCAGAATAACAATTTCAGAAGTTATTACAACTGCTAAATTGCATTTACATTTATTCATGAGGCAGAGAAACTTGCAAATAGATCTGCATTTACTTCCACAGTAAATTATGGCTACAATGTGTGACTTGTATATTTTGTGGAAAGTATTGTGAGTTTACAAAACAGCGTATAATGTATTTATGTATTTCATGCGTTGCATTTCTGAGTTGCAGACTGAGCATTTGCAAAAGTTTTTCTGATTCCACAAAAGGCTGGCTCGCAGACATTGTATTGGTCTAGTCTGATCAGTTGGTAAACAACTAGAGAGCAGTTTGCTCACCTGAAAGTAGGACAAACCAGAAGAGCCTCACATTCTCTCTCCTCATATAAAGTATCTGGACACTCTTGACCCCCATTGGCCGCCCGCTGGATGATGATCCTGTATCGTGACTGTGAGGGCACGGTGCTGTTCACTGCACAGTTCACACAGAAAGAAAACATTACTTTCACCCATCTTTCACTTTATTAGTATTCTGACAGTGATTACCACAGCAGGAACAATTCAAAGAGCTCTTTAGATAAGAGGTAATGATATGATTCTCTGGTGGAGTTCACTTCCTGTTCCCTGTATGGATCCTAAGCTGATGTAACGACTTCATTTAACAGACGATGTAAGGCTCATTACACATTGCTAATTACTAAAAGACTGATAATAGCACAATTAAGAGGGCGATCTCATTAACAGAAGACCCAACAGGGTAAAGCGCACTATTTACAAAGGGGATATCAGTTATTTAAAACATTTCTTCAAATGTTACCATTTGATTCAATCATAATAAATGACTGTTTACTGGTTTCTTTAGTGGAAGTAATTGTCGATTAATAGTCTCATTAAAATGTAATAAAACCTTTATGCTGGACTGGTAAGAATAATAAAAAGTCGCTCTGAGAATGACACTAAGAATGTGTATCAGTATGTGGTCTGGCTTTCACAGCAGAGGTTTATGACATCACATCCCAGCAGGTTTAAGTGTGTGAAATCTTGTTTTCATTATCAACATACTGTCCTCATGGAGATAAATTTCAAGTTTTTTCTTTATTGGATAAAAGAGAATGGGGAAATTCGGAAATCTGATTAAGATGTTAAATAACATTTAAAACCAGCAATAAAATCTGACAGGAACTGTCCCATAGATGTTGTTTCTAATGCTCAAAAAACATAAAAAGCTTTATTTCAGGTTAATCTGGGCAATGCGCATGTGCAGTAGCCACAAGTGAGCATCTCAGGACATTTCTAACTGTGGCTGCAGTGACTTGATCAACTGGCGACTGGCTCTTTTATTTGGAACACGGGAATCATTCCACAATATTGCGGAATCGATAATGACGCTTTATGACTCAAATAGTACACATTTTAAGGTTGCAACTGATGTGGATGTTTTAACAAAAATAAAAGCTTCTGTAATTGTGCTTCTAAATCATTGAAATGCATGGCTCCCCTTACTTCCATTGTGACTGCATTTCTGTAATAAGAATCAAAACAGAGAATGAGTTTTTGTGGTAATCATAATGTGCGGTATTAAACCCAGAGTATTCATTTATAGAAATAGTCCATCCGAAAAATACAACTCTGTTGTAATGTTATGTGTTGTTTTGTTCTATGGATCACAAAGAAGTTGTTCTTTGACAAAACTTAACATCGGTCTTTCCATACTACAGAAAAAGTTGTATGGGCAACTTTTACGAAGCATTTATGGTGTTTTTTGTCCTTTATGGAGCTACAGTAGATAAAGTTTGGGGCCAGTAAGACTTTTTTCTTCTTTTTTTAGATAAATAAATATTTTAATTCAGCAAGGATGGATTATATGATCAAAAAAGACAGTAAAGACATTTATATTTGAATTTATATTTCAAATAAATGCTGTTCTTTCTATTATGGTTTCCACAAAAAATGTTTCTTAACATTGAAAAATGTTTCTTGAGCAGCAAATCAGCATATTAGAATGATTTCTAAAGGATTACGTGATGCTGAAGACTGGAGTAATGATGCTGAAAATTCAGTTCAATTACATTTTACAATATAGTAAAATAATAAGAAAAAACATTTCACAATAGTTTTTACTGTATTTTTAATCAAATAAATGAACAAAAGATGATCAAAACATCACAAAAAAAAAAATACAGATCCCAAACTTTTGAATGGAAGTGTACATGAACCTTATGAAGATTAAAACCGTCTACTAAAAGCCGTTTTGGAAAAACATGAGAGTGCGTAAATAAGCACACTTTTTATTTTCAGGTGAATAATCCAAGTATGAAATGTCACTGCTAAATGCTGTGTGAAGAGATTGTATCAATACCTGGCAGGCATGTGGTAGGGCAGGCAGTCCATTCACTGAAAGGAGTCACAATGCAATCTTTCCTACAGGGCAGTAAACAGGGTTGAATGGTGTCCGGTCTGACAGATTCTGGACACCTATGACACACACGGAGAACAGAGAGAATGAACATCAGTGATAAGCTGCCTTAATTCACACAGCGGTTGCTCTGTCCTTGACCTTTCACCATGGGTGCAGATATCATCTGTGCAAGCACTATGTGCAACTTGATTTACTGTACCCCACAAACCCAGACATTATCGTGTACAGATACAACACAGTTACAATGACACTATCTGTGCAACAGAAGACCACGACCACACTGTAGGGGAAGTTGATGTAAAATTTATTGCATCTTACCAGCAGAGACTGCAGCCGATTGCATCTGAGTGGGTATACGGTAAAGGTGAGTTATTTTGGTATGAGTGACGGCAAGCGAGAGGCTATGTGAGCCTTTATATTTCTTAAGAGAGAGAGAGAGAGAGAGAGAGAGAGAGAGAGAGAGAGAGAGAGAGAGAGAGAGAGAGAGAGAGAGAGAGAGAGAGAGAGAGAGAGAGAGAGAGAGAGAGAGAGAGAGAGCCCACACGGCTGTACTGTCTAATCTAATGGAAAGATCGTTTATTACTCAATGCTTAAAAAACATTCTTATTGGTCAAAATAAGAATGTGTGTTCAAAGTGTTTCAAGGTTACATATTTTCAAAGTGTTTCAAGGTTACATATTTTTGTGATATTGGTTATATATTTGGCAAACAATTTCCAACATATAAAAAAAAAATAGCTCACCTTCTAAAATAGGTGGATGTACACTACCTATCAAAAGTTTGGGGTTGGTAAGTGTTTTTTTATGCTTTTGAAAGAATTATGCACAACAAGGCTGCATTTATTTGATTTATTACAGTGAAAACAGTAATGCTATGAAACCTTACTACCATTTTAATATCAATGTTTTCTATTTTAATATATTCTATGTATTCCTGTGATGTTGAAGCTACAGTAATTATGAAGTAATTTTCAGCATTCAGTCTAATATGCTGATTTGCAGAAGTTGTTCTGATTATTATTTTTTTCAGACCATGATTTTTTGGGATTCTTTGATTAATATAAAGTTCAAAAGAACTTTGAAAAGTGAAAATATTGAAAAATGAAAATATTAAAAATCTTACAGAGCCAAAACATTTGAACAGTACTGTATTCAGGGTATATGCAGGAATCCTGAAGTTAATTTCAATACCTTTTTAAGACTTTTTAAAGACCTTCTCAAAATATTTTAAGACCTCATCGCACCAAGTTCTAATCGGCAACAAACCTTTAATAAACAGCTGTAGTCGAATGTAGACTTAAAATCTCTATCGTAGGCCAGTTTTGTATCGTTTATATTGCATATCTGTTTCGCGACGTATGGAGGGCGACACATCACCTAAACTAGGGACGCACCGAAATCAAAATTCTTGGCTGAAACCAAAAAAGAAGAAACCAAAGCCGAAAACCGAAAGAAAATAAAATTCAAACTAAAATGTTTAACTCGACCTCACTCATGTGTACATTAAATAATAATGTTTATGCCAACTGGCCTGCAAAAAGGATTGAATAAAGTAATCAAATGTAAAACAACTGCATATTTAACTGTTTAAATGAAAGATTAATCCTTATTAAACTTACAAAAGCTATTCAATCAAGAGCATTGATTAATGTCAAACTAAATATAAGGACATCACTCAGGCAGCAGTAAAGGCTACTGCGCCTTTAAGACCTGAGGCAGGGATATGCTCGTCTTTCTCTTAAGGCATATTCAGACTATGTCTGCTTGGATACTCATCAAGATGGACATGTTGACATACTTCTTGTGTGAGTTTGTCCGTTTAAGAGCAAGACTTGAAAGAGAACTCAATATTTGCGCGCTGTGAGACGAGCGCGCTCTCTCGGATGATGCACAACGTCAGATCTTCTATCAGCGCGCGCGAGTCTCACAGCGCGTCTTCACGCGAGTGATGACGGAGAAAACGACTGGTCATATGCGCACATACGGCAGCACTCACACATGCATTGAACAAAGTTTACGAAGAGGTGAAACAGCTCGGTAGGTGAAGCGAGTTTACCCGCCACAACTCTAAATCAGCCGCATTTGGCTGATGGCGGCGCTAATTTCCATCCGTGGCGCGCGCGCTCCGAGCCGATCTCAGACTGAGCGCCCCGTTGTTTTTTAATACTTTTGGGGATGAAAATAAATATATTCATAAAAACTTTTTGGAGTCAAACTCTTTTGACAAAGCTTGAACAAAATACTTTCAAAATTTAAGACTTTATAAAGCCGTGATAAGACTTTTTAATACTTTATAAGGGTCTTAATTTTCCCAAAATTGATTTATCACCTTTTAAGACTTTTCAAGACCCCGCGGATACCCTGGTATTATTCTGCAGTTTTATTTATTTAACAAAATTATGAATATAACTTAAACTATCTTTAGTGGAATAAATAAGTACCAACAATTAATTTCCATCTAGAACATACTTTTTCCCATAACATTGTACCCGTTTCATACCTCTCCTATAGCACTCTCCGGTATCGGTTTCTTATAAAACATTACAAGAAAATCAACTTAAATCAAAATTTCATGCACACTGATCTATTTGGTAAACAGCCAGGTATAGGAGGGTAATGACATTCTCCCCGGTGAATATTTAAGAGATAATGTAGAGCCAGACGGTCATTTTCACAAAACACACCCCTTCAGGTTGAAACGAGAGCCATTATTTTATGATAATATCTGGTTGACTGCACATGATTCCTTACAGGGTGCATGTCCTGCTGAGTAGTTTGCCTCACGTGTGTCCTTGTGAGTGAGAGTATGTGTGTGTTTTGGTTGAGAGCATGTTGCTCCTTGGAGAATGTCCATCCCTGTAAGCTGGATTCTGGACATTTCATTCCCAGGCTCAGGTCACTTCCCAGCATGCAGCAGTTCTAAAGAGAAGCAGTGGGACTCAGCAGGCCTCTACCAAATACAGGCTTTAGAGAGCAGCAAACAGGACACATCAAAGCAGGGGACAAGAAAGAACAGAGCCATGAATCATCTGTTTCTCTCTCACTTTTGCGCTCTGTGGAGCAGAATGTCATTACAGAGGGCAATCACCCAAAGGCAATGATGCTACACAGCTTTAGGAGAGGAACAAAAGAGTGGGTGGAGGATAAATGCAAGAAATCAGTAGAAAGAAGAGACATCACTGAAGACAAAAGGTTGACACTGTCTTTTCCTCTCCTTAAGAAAACAAAGCTTGAAGAAAGCATATTTATTGATTGTTCTAGCTTAAAGGGATAGTTCGCCCAAAAATGAAAATTGTGTCATTTACTCACCCTCATGTTCCAAACCCATAAGACTCCCGTTCATCTTCTGAACACAAATGAAGATATTTTAAATGAAATCTCAGAGATTTCTGTCCCTCCATTAACAGCTACGCAACTACCACTTCGACACTTCCAAAAGTTCATAAAGAGATTGTAAAACAAATACGTATGAATGCTCTACTCCTCATCATATAAAGCAATTTAGTCTTTTCAGAAAATTTGGACCAGACCACTCTATTCATATGAATTATTTTTCCGATCTGAGGTGTTAAAGTAGGGCAGAAACTGTCAATGGAGGGATAGAAATCGCTCAGATTTTATTAATAATATCTTCATTTTGTATTTCTAAGATGAATGAAATCCAACTGATTTGGAATAACATGAGGGTGAGTAAATAATGACAGAATTCTCACAACAACAGCATGTTTATGGCAATATTAACATGCTATAAAAATGATCTGTGGAGTATTCTGAACTGAAACTTCACATACACACTCTGGGGACATCAGAGACTTATTTTATATCTTGTAAAAAGGGGCAGCGGTTATAACAAAAGCATTCATTCACATGGCAAACGCGATATACAACAAACATGCTGAATTCAAAATTAAAGTAGATTTCCCTGAAAAGAGTAAAGTCTTTGACTGTAGTTTTTTCAAGATATTATTCTGTTTCATGCCAACACAGCAACTCTGGGGCAAACAATACGTTTTTTTATTGTTTTTTTTTATTTTATTTGGTGAGGGTAATGATGCAGAAATTACATATTTCTGCTATGATAATAATAATAAACTATTAAGAGTCATATGGATTGCAATCATATCTCTAGGCAAATTAATTAATTGAATAATTGTTTCTTACGGTTATTAAAAACAATAATACATACAATAATTTTTTTCAACAATATGTTTTATCATATTGCTGTTGCTGCAGTTTTAGAAAAGCAGTAAGTGCAGAAATGACTAATTTCCACAGTAACTATTCTAATTTAAATAGTGTATTATGCTATCTGTAGGCAAAGGACTTAAATTAAATATGTGTTCATTACGATTATTATTATAAATTAATACAATGATTTTTTAACACTGTTTTATCATATTGCTGTTGCCACCATTTAGAAAATTAATAATTCACCCAAGGTTGTGGATTAAATTGATTTCATTTATTAAAATGACAGTGGAGAGAGAAAATGAAGGAAATGATGTAGCAGTGGAGAGAGTGTGGAGAGCGGCAGTGGAGAGAGAAGGAAATGATCTGGAATGAGGGGGAATAGCTCGGAAATCAAGCTTGAACTTGCATCACCCACATTTCATTGGTCCAACAAGCAAACAAACAAACAAACACACAAACAAACAAAGAAACAAACAAACATAATGTAGCATCCTGCTCCACATAACTGTACTTTCAAAACAGCTGAGACCAGGTAGCGGTTTCACATTTAAAGTTACACTGCACCTATAAACAACCTGGTTTATTTTCCTCTTTATGCAAGCATATAAAAAAGAGTATTAATAAAGAGCAGGTCTAGCAGCAGTAAGATAAACAAACAACTCCCTGTTGGGTCATTTCATTTACCAGGGTGTTTAAATAGCTCAGCCTTGCTGTTTTAAATAGAGTGTAGTTATCTGAACACACACCACCTACGTATGAAACATCAGCCGCTCTCATCTGATGAAAGAACGTGTTCTATATAACGGATGTTCTGTTCTGGCAGCCTCCAGCACATGCAGCGGGGCACGAGGGATATAATGTGTGTGTGACACAAACACATAAATTTGCTCACACCATCAAACACATCCATGCCATATACAGTACACCCATCTGTGATTTATGCTTCAGTACATCTGTGAGTTAGAGCGTGTGTGTGTGTCAACAGACCACTATAAACCAGTGTGATTTGTTTGCTCCCGACTGTAAAGAAGCATAGATTACCAATTCATTTGTAAACACAGTTGTATTTGACACCTCTTACTCCTTAACACACATAGCTCTCGCAAATGCTCTCCCACATTCAAGCTCTTACAAATGCTCTCCTTATTTTTGCAGGTTTACACTGCAAAAATAAAATAAATAATAATAATAATAAAATATTTATGGTATATTTACTTAAGAAGTAAAAATGTGCAATACATCAACATTTGTTTAAAAAAAAAAAAACTTAATTATTATTGATTAATTAATTATAGATTAATTATTGAATAACATATATACAGTAGTCCAAAGGTGATGTCTGGCCTATAGGAAAATGGAGATCTTTACCCTTTATGTAAATATTAAAAATGTGTTAGAGCTGTCAAAAATAACATGTTAACGCATGCCATTATTTGTCTTCAGTTTAAAGGGGTCATATAATGCCATTTTTGTACAAGTTAATATGATTCTTTAGTGTTTAAATTAAAAGTGTGTAATATACTTTAATTAAAAATTCTCCTTAGTATTAAGAAGTGTTAAGAAAACACTCATTTTACCTGGACAAAATCAGCTCTGTTTTCAGCAAGCCATTCTAGTGCATGCGGCTTTAAATGATAAATGATAAATTTCAACCCGGAACAAGATGACGGCCGGCGAGCTGGACGTTTCTGAATGGTTAGTTAACGTAATATCACTTTGATCTATCTTTGTATGCACTGGCAGAGTAATAATAGTGTGAATGCTATGCGTTTACTCACGTATACATTAATTCGTTGACAGATTGATGTTACAACTAATGGTCATGAAAAACTTTTTTTCAGTAAATGTAGGCTTGTCAGTGATGCGTAACATTATCTATGCAGTGTCAGGTACAACTGTCAGGCATGAAGCACTAACATTAGGCCACCACAGGAATGTTTCAACAGAAACCGTTATAAACCATCCAATGTTACAAAAGTAAGCTTAGTGTAGTATTACCACGTTACCAACTTTATCACCAACGTACACAGTTTGTGATAACACACTAACCATAGCACGTTGTTCGTTATAAACGTGGGACTATGAATTATATTAAGAACATAATACATAGGAAGCATGCCGTAATGTAAGTTAACTTACCCTGTTAACTTTAGCCACATTCATCGTAAAGCGTGCAAGCGTTTCAAACTACACTCACTTCTTCTGGAGGGGCAACAGGAGCACAAATAATTGGTACGTTACTGATCTTTTTCTTCTTAGCAAAACCTGCTTTATACTGACCATCGTTTTTAAAGCAGTCTGGTGAGAAATGATTTGCCCGGCGCAAACATGAAAGCATTGACGTTGATCGGGGTAATATTCCCTTCGAAAACAAAACTTCAGCTGTTCGAATTTCGGAACATCAAAATGACTGCTGTGTTCGTTATTACACCAAAGAACAGAAAACCACAATCGCTTATCCGGCGTATAAACAATGGCGGACTGTGCTGATGATGACAGAGCTCACTCAGGGCGGGTCTGAGGTGAAACGCTGCTGTCAATCAACAGTCGTGGGAGGGGCGTCTGACCGTGTGACGTCACAAGATCGAACAGCACGATTTGAGACAGGATAAAGCAAATAAGGAGATTAAAAAAAAAAAAAAAAAAACACTGGATGGATTTTTATCATTATAAGACAGTTGTGTACAGGCACTGCCAACACACATTTCCATACAATCAGCTAGTAAAAGTGTATATGCCATTATATGACCCCTTTAATGCGTTAAAATATTTAGCATCCGATTTTCCCATCATCCTTTGACTAGCGTTATATGACCACGCTCTTATTCATGCAGATGATTTTAAACCATTCAAGCGCAACAAGACATAAAAGAGAACTCTTGACTGAATAACAGGGGTAGCTTTAATAAGAATGAATCTATATTTCATTTATAATTGATGCAGTGAAAACTGTGAAGTGCTTTATTCAATTTCTGTATATACACTACCTGTAAGACCTACCTGGAAATTTTAAAGCACTGTTTAAAGGTTACATGGGTCAAAAACACTTTGTGCATTTTGAAAAGGCAAGTAAAAATCTGAACAAGTCTGACAGGGCAATAGAAAAAAAAACTGAGCCCAGATATATTGAAGGGCACATCAGGTAAATGTGACATTTATTATAATGGGTTTATGCAAAGATTGTTTTAAGTTCACTGAATTTTAAAAGAAAAAAAAAAATGTAAAGCCTAATATATGTTAAAATATATAGTTTTCAATTATACTGTTATGCAAAATGGCTATAATGAATGGCTAAAATAAAGATGACTTTAAACAAATATTTAAAATTTAGGCTACTGTCTTTGTTGTTTCTACATTAATCTTGAGATTAAACATGAAATTATTACAATATTAATTTATTTTAAAAACTTGAATGTTAGGTGCAATTAATTGTGTTTAATTACATAAAAATGTGTGATTAATCAGTATTTTTTTATTGACTGACAGCACTACTTGATTTATGCTGGTGACAGCACTATTTGATTTATTGTATGCTTTTTCTTGTGAGCCTTTTGTTTTTCTATAATTTTTTTGGAAAAGTAAAAATAAAACCTGGATTTTTTTTTTCTTCTAAATAATTTGGCAGATAAATAGTTAGTCACGTTAGTCAAACTCGCATCAGCTGACTGTCAGATGATCACTATAGGAATACGATGCCTATAGGATATATACACACACGCGTGTTTCTCAGGCGCTAATTACCCTCCTCCATCCCCAGCTCCTCTACTCGTCAGTCAGGATTTGGCAATGTGATTTGTAAATTGCCAAATTAGGTTGTACATATTGACATTAATGCTATTTGCAATACATTGTTGCTTCTGGTCTGTTTATCCTGGGGTGGGTTGGGGGTGGGGGTATCACTGTTCTCATCCATGCTAGGCTGCATGGATGGATGCACAGGGAGTCCTTGCCCAGAACAGAACCAAACCCTCAATCCAAACAATTAGCTAATTGTTTATCATCTTTGATGATAGTTGTCCAGATAGAAATACCTTTTATATGCTATAAGTTTAGCGTTTTGTTCTTCCCTCATATTTAAAATATTTATTTTCATATTTTGATGGATTAATTAAACTTGTTAGGTCATTTAAAAGAAATATCCCCTACGAACATCATTTTTGACCACTCCCATATATGGATCGATCAATTGTGAGATTCTAAGATGGTTTTTAAGCTATCTTAGAACTTTGCAGAGAGCACAGAGTTACTCTTAAAATCGTATGCAATTTTGTTTCTCATATAAATGCATCTTGTTTAAGGTATATTAAAAAGAGAAAAAAAAAAATGTTTTTCCATACAGCCCCCCTCCTGAAACTGGGGAAAAGCCAAAACCTATAACCAAGCCAGTGAAATACACCAGCCCATAAACTCACTTTACGTTGGTGTCATTAATATAACAGAAAGAAATGGATAAACGACTGCATTATTTATGAGCCCCTTTTCCTGATGCACAACACAATATCTTCTCCATGCAATGCAATAGAACATTTTATCTGACCCAAAGCGCCATTACAATACTCTCTCAGGAAACATTTATCAAGGAAAGACCTGGGGCAACATGACCCTCTCATAGAGGAAACCAAGAGAAACAGTCCAGCCTGCGCTCGCAGCACAATACTGAGATTATTAACAGACTCTGTGTAAGATACGGCTTCAGTACAACTAAACCAAGCATTCTTCCCTAGTGAAAAGGTCAGGGAAATACAAACATCTCTAGAAAAGCGCTTTAAGTTTTTACTGTACATCTCATTCATGTGGTGTAAATGTGATGTTTGACTGGAAAACTGTTAAAGTTGGATTTCATTACTGTGTGATTGCTCAGACAGCCACATAGTGTCGGCCCAGATCCGGGCCACATCTGGTACATGTAGATTCCAAGCATACCAGATGTAGGCCAGATATGTTGCTGTCTCAGAGCATAGGTGTCTTATAATATCTAAATACAAACTAAATGTACATATAGTTACACAAGCTAGCAGAGGGAAATATTTATTTCTGGGAAGATAATTACTGACTAAATATGCATGTACTGATTTATATACTTGTATCTGAAAATATACATCTGGGAGAGAAAATGCTGACAAAGTTTTAAAGATAAAGCTATAAAAATAGATGATCCCATAAAGGAAACTATCCATATTCAGGAACATTGTAGAACTGACATTCCGAATTGAATGGCAGCATATATTTAATAAGGTATTTGAATGTGTATAATAAGGCTGTGTCTATACTTATTTTGGTGGAATCAGGGAATCGTAAGCTTTACTCACACAGCACATAAATCCTAGAAGAGATCGGATACATTATTCAGTTAATATATGGTATATCTACATTAGTAGCCGTCGAAACAGACATGACAGAGTAGTAGCCAGGATCATTTTACCCATTCATACATATGCCATGTCCAAAACTGCTCCCTTGTTTTATTATTCATACATAGTGAATGGCATGTGAGTGTAAATGAGAGCAATTTAGATGCAGATGTGTTATGAATACTGCACTTTGTGTATATTACAGTCACGGCGTGTCTAAAAAACGAACTGAAATCGGATCTGACTCGAGCGAATGAAATGCATTTCCAAAATCTGATTTGAAATGGATTTCAAATCACAAAAGGTTATTTTCAATGAGGTTTGTTGCTGTTCAGACTTCAAACAACTAAAGGGATATAAAGTGCCACTATTATGTTTTTTCGAATACTCCTTTCACACAGTGTATAATATAATTGTTTGTGAATGTTAATGTTAATGTCTGCTTCTCAAATCTCGGAGTTTAACACAGGATTCACAAAATACTTGCTCTGGAAAGATGGGTCAGTAGCAGATTATTTGGACCAGCTTGCTCCTCAGAATCACAACCTGTAAGTATGATTAATTATTGATATATATATTTTATATCAGGTGTTCAAAATACGTAGTTGTGTGTTTTATATTATGTACGTTTCTGAAATATTTTTGTTTTACTGAAATAGGTCTGCTAATCAGCTGTGGGCCACTATTACCTAAAACTTTTAATGAAGACTATCTGTTGTTATTACTACTTTGATTTAAGATAAAGGATGGAGAAAGATTTATTTTACACATTTAAAATTTTCAGTCATTCACGTTAGTGCTTGGCTAACGTATGCACGGTTATTGATACAGTTCCTACATGTGCATCGCAATACATTAGAAATATACACGTGTTTGTTTTTATACTCTTGATAATGCTGATGATGAGGAATTACAGTTGCAGCATCTCATAATGTACCTCAAAATAAGTAGCGAATCACTGAGAAATTTCCTGCGAAGGTTTGGGTTGAATAACTAGTTCATCGGACTTGTGCTCAGATTGATATGGTAAAATCTACGGCATCGCTACTGTACAATCACTGAGCTTAAAGCGATGGGTATACTTCGGCCACCCGTGTTAATGCACCGTCTGCATGGCGTAACTTTCGTCATGCGGAGGGCTTGTGGCCAGCTGCACACTCCGTGCGAGTGCAACAGCGCATGCGCCAGCAGTACAGAAGAATCCACTAGATGGCAATTTTTTTTACTGCGCATGTGTCGAGCGCGATCATCCATGCGCATCCGTTGTGTAGTATACTTTGAAAGACACACAGACAGAGAGACCTATCACAACATACTGGGCCGTCTGGCCAATCAGAGCAAAGTAGGTTTGTGGAAAAGGGGGCTTCATCCGTCGAGTCGTTTGAGATTCACTGAAAAATGTGGTGATGTGCAATGTATATTATTAGAAAATGAAACTTTGACCTTTGATGCATGTAAACATATTGTAGGAGACATCCAAAATAATATTAAGAGACTTCAAAATAGCATAATAGGGGCACTTTAAGCCAAAAAATAACAACAAAAAACAAAAAATCCTCTGTGCTATTTAATATTAATATTAAGCAATGATAACCAAAGGTTAGTAAAATATAAAATTTCAACTTCATGCCATGAGCAGTGGTGGAAAATCTATAATCTAACCTCCACAAAACACCACTGCAAACACTTTTAGTGTGGTGTGTGGAAAGTGTGTGCGTGTGTGCACAAATCCACAGATTATAAATTTCATACATAAAAATAAGGCACCTTTTGGGAATAACTGGCCCAACGCCCATTTTCATGCAGACCACTTTACGAATCTGCACCCCGACTGCACAGGTGGCCGTTCCGTTCCAGTAGCCGGTGCCATTTAGATTCATGGAGGAGTCTTCAATGCATGGTCCCCATGGCGACGCTTCCCAGTAGAACGTGATGCATGGATGATCATTACAAGTTCTCCACTCCTCCAGAGCCGTAGCAGCTGGACATGCCTTAGCTGAAATGAAAAAGATCATTAACTGCATTACAGATGGAGAACCCGCTCTTAAGTTTGCTTTAATGCTCCATAAAATGTTAACGAGCTACATGAGCACAAGAGGCATGAAACAGTATTCTACTGGGACATGTGAAGAGATGTAGATATATGAATAGGAGAACCATGATGTCATTTCTGAACCACCAGCATTCATTTATAAGAAATAATGTCTGTTTTTCTTAATAAACTCTGTTTTCAACAAAGTTGGTTTTCCTTCGAAAAAAAAGAAAAAGAAAGAAAGAGACAAAACCCTATAATAAAATTAGTCACATAAAACGAAAGCTTACAATGCAATTATTAAAAAATAAAATAAAAATGTTGATACAACTGATACAAAATCAATAATTCTAAAACTGGTGTTTTCGCTTTTTTGAAGAAAAAAAAAATCAACCTATGGATAGGAATGAAGAAAGTATTTTATGACTTAAAATATTGCTTTGTTAAACTTTCCCAACAAGGAAACAATGGCTCGAGTTTGGAGTGGGGCTAGCTCTTTGACCACCAAACAAACTGTAGGACTGTATTTTTTTCCCATCAAAACTCATATTACTAAATCAACCATAAATAAAGCATTTTTTAACCTGTTTGTCAACATAAGATTTTTGATTGATGCACCCCAAAACCTTCTTCAATCATTTTATTGTACTTGAAATCAAATGAACATACTAAACCTAAAGCAAAAAGCTAAATATGTATTCCACGTGTGCAGGAACACCTGTGACATGTTCCGTGGGATCAGTCTCCAAAATTACTTCTGCACTTTTTATAATTAAAAGTAATTCCTACTCCATCTGCCCTTGAAGCTAATGACATTGTATTGACATTCAGCCTTTCTCCATAACACAGGGACTCATTATGAATGTAACATAGACCAGCTGAATATTAATAAGGGCTTGTCTGATTAATGACACTCGGTGGATGGTGTGTAGAGGTTGGGGTTTTATTTCCATTTTCCAGATGCATGGAGAGAAGTGTATGTAAGAGCATGCACAATGCTGTTACTCAGTGTGCGTGTGTGTGTGCGTGACTGTGTGTGCGGCTGCAGAGGGGGTGGGAGTAGTCTCTAGACTAAGGTATATTTAAGTCTTAATTACACAGTTCTTTCTGTCATTCCAGAAGGACTGTGTGTGATTGGAAAAGCCCACAGCTGTATGTAGGCAGACAGAAAAATGAGACCCTGTGAACACATTTTTATCACTGCTCCTCTGAAACAAATATACAGAATGCAAAATTGCTCCTTCACTCGCAAAAACAAACTGATTAATGGTGTTATGTCACCCTCAGAGTGATATTAAGAGTAAATTGCTTCCCTTGTCAAATCAATATCATGGCATTCAATTATCTGTTTGTTTTTTTACATTTCATAAAAAATCTGTAATATAATAGATAGTAATGCGCAGTGAGACTGTAACACAGTTTGGGAGGTTGGGAAATAACACATGCAGGCCAGATGCCACAGGAACCACACCATGTCATATGCGCCATTTATTTGAATGCCTCAAAATTATATTTAATTGAAAATACATTTGTCAAACATTTGTAATAAACATTATCATCCAATTAATGTGAAAGATGAAAGTCAACTGACCTTCTCCTGGTAAGCCTAATATGGTCCTTGTGCGGCTTTGCCTGCCCTCTGAGTTTTTACTGGAGCAGCTGTGGGAGCAGGAGGACCAATCAGACCATGAGCTGAGCACACAGTCACCTGAACACGCCATCACACAGGACACCTCTTTAGGGGGCGACTCATCTTCACAGAGCTCCTCGGGAACAAGCTGCCCTGTTCAGTGGAACATGAGATGAGTTGTAATGTCACCTTTATTATTTGGTGTTGACAGATATCAAGGGATGTTATTGTTGTTGTTTTAAAATGTGCACTTTGCCCATTTCTTTACTGAATAGAAAAAAAAATGAATTATACTGGCATTGTGAACCTTCAATAATACAAAATATAAATTGTAATATAGAATTTTAGGCAGTCCGACAGACAGGACGGGCGGATAGATGCAGGGAGGGTAATTGGTGCAAAAATGCAGCTTTGCCATCACAAATATATATATATATATATATATATATATATATATATATATATATATATATATATATATATATATATATATATATATATATATATATATATATATATATATATATATATATATATATAATTTATTATAAAATATAATAATATTTAAAAAAAAAAAAATATATATATATATATATATATATATATATATATATATATATATATATATATATATATATATATATAATTTATTATAAAATATAATAATATTTTAAAAAAATATTCATTTTAAAAGTCATTCTAAATTGCAATAATATTTCTGTTTTTACTGTATTATTATTATTTTTTTTTAAATGTAGCCTTAGTGAGCATAACACTTTACAAAAACATTAAATAATCGTACCAACCCCCAAAATTTGTATAGTACTGTAAAGATAAATATTAATACAAATTTAAAGAAATTGCAGAAAAATTTAATATTTAAAGCTGATACGGGATGTGATGGGAAAAAAGCAAAAGTCAGGGGATAATATTTTTTTTATTCATGAAAATAAAATCACGAAACACAGTAGGTATTTCATGCAGCGGTTAAAGTAACATTTATACAATAATTATGAACTTCAACGAAACAATATTGCAACATTTTGATCCATTTTTACATTTTAGTTCATCAAGCAAGGCAAGATTTTCACTCTTATCCCTTGTCTGTTCCTCATTGGGAAGCGCTCAAACACTTTTCAGTTCATTCGCATCAGGTGTGTTTGTTTTATTTTCCCCCCTTATATATTTTTTTTTTGTTATGAGTGTAAAAGACGAACCTTTACAGTTTTGAATGATGCCTTATCTGTAAGGCTAAAAATGACAGAGCAGTTCTTTCCACTGTTATGAAAAAAAAAAAAAAAAATGGCAATTTAAAATGCCACCATTAAATCCCCATTTTAGAACAATGCACAGCGCCATTATACAAAATAATACCAACAACAACAAAACAATAGACTATATGCTTCACATCTTTTGAGTCAGCATGGGAATTCACCTCTATCCTAAAACAGTAGCTACAGTATTGTAGTCCCGTCCTTCTTGTAATATTTCTAGGATTTGTTTTGATGGTCCCTTAAATACGATGATATGCTGCTCTGAATCATTGTCACTTTTATTTTTGTCCATCCCCACAGCAAACCACACCCTGTATGTATGTATATGTATATGTGTATATATATATGGATGCCCTTCGTGAAGCCATCTTCACCACATGGAGCAACGTTCCCACCAGCCTCCTGGAAACAGTCGCATCAAGCATGCCGAAACAAGTTTTTGAAGTGATCAGCAAGAAAGGTGGGGCTAATCACTACTGAGTCCTTTTTTGACACTTTTAGTACTGTGTTTATTTTTGGGCTATGGTCTTTTGATCAGCTGATGAACGGCAAATGTTTCAGTTTAAATGCAGCTTTCAATAAATTGCCTACTCTCTATTTTTTGTCTCTTGCACCTGTTTCTTCTTTTGGCATTTTGAAGCAGCACTTACAACCCGGTTATGATCCACTAGTGCGAATTGTGTAAAACTTGCAATGAATCCCCTGGTCTTAAGATTGTGTTCAGGAGTGTGTGTGTATGTGTGTATATATATATATATATATATATATATATATATATATATATATATATATATATATATATATATATATATATATATATATATATATATATATATATATATATATATATATATATATATATATATATATATATATATATATATACACTTGACATTCTCATATGTCAAGGTCACAGATATTGTCATCGGCCTTGAAAAACTCACACTAGTACAAACCCAAGGTGCATTTACGAGACACAGGAATAAGCCGTTCAATTTAATAGCCAACTAACTCAGCGTTTCAAGAGTAAATCATGATTATTGTGAGATCCCTATTATAAATGTGCTCGCATTCACTGCTTTCATCTTTTTAATGCAATTTTGATGAAGACTAAGTGGTTTTTATCTCTAAATAAGAAACCAACAGTTGTGATTCATCAGCCTTTTTGTGTTCAATCACAGAAATGGGAAACATGAAAATAGAGGAGGCAATTTAGATTTCATTATGATGAACACCACCAAGTCCTGAACACTAGTATTCTGATGACGTTCCAAACCCTCACAACCAAGACTGTCAAAGTCTACACATCACTGTAGAGATAATGCCATCAATTTCTCTCTAAAAATCATCTGCCCTTCAATCTTCAAACAAATTAACCAAAGGAAATATTTGCTTTGTGTTTCGCCACTGATTTTACTAATGACTGCTTGATCAGATGGGCAGAATGTGTTTCCTTTCGCCTGCAGGAAGGAAACGATTTGAACAGGAAACAGTATTTCAGAGGATGAACCAAAGGCCATTTAATTTATTGGATGCCAGTGAGCTATCAAAAGACAGAAGAGAAAGAGAGCTGGGCTGTCTGCTGAGGTTAGTGAGAGGAAAACTCTCATTTCATGCATGAAAGAGAGACATTAATCCTTCCATTCACTTTTCTAGGATTACACAAACTTTCCTATACCGATTAAACCCTAAAAAACATCCTCAACAAACAGGCGCCCATCCTTCTTATGCGCCACCATAACGGATTGATTGCCGGAAAAAAAAAAAAACACATAAAGTCAGTCAGCTAATTTAAAACACCGTATGAGTGAAGAACTTCAGCTGTCATGACGAGGCATCAGTATTTCTGTTGAAGCCTGTCATTCACTTTCCAACATGCAGTTGAGCTATAACAACCCAGAGGCAGATCTGTTTTGCCCCTGCTACAACTGCATCCACGTCAGGAGGCTACAAACACGAGATGGGTGATGTTCTGCATAGACGGAAGATATTCCCTAAGGCAAGTCTCCAGCCCTCCACCTCCAACCTTTAGCACCAGGCTTGAGTCATCAAAGCAAAGAGGCTGGCGAGGAGGGACTGTAGGCATGTTCTTGGCAATCAAATTGAAAAACACTGCAGGCAAACACGTGACCCAGACTTCAATGAGTTTGAAGATAACCGTTGCGTGCACGAGGTGAAGGACCCCAGAGCGCAATTTAAACTGCAGACATAACCGGAAACCTCCATTCATCTACACTGAGGTCTCTACACCATGAAAAGATGGTTTTGAAAAAGAGGTATTTGGTCTATTCTTGACACTGACATCAGGGATCCAAGATATTGAAGAGATTTATTGACCCCCTGAAATGAGTGCATTAGCATTTCTACAGGCTCCTGCAATGCAGAGAAATATCAAGAAAGAAAGACAGATTACCTCTATGAAATAAATTGTGAGCACTACAATTCAAAAGTTTGGGTTCAGTAAGATTTTTTGAATGTCTGTTATGCTCACTAAGGTTGCATTTATTCGATCACAAATATTGTTTAATACATTTTTATTATGAATTTCGTGTCACATGATCCTTTAAAAATCGTTCTGATATGCTGATTTGGTGCTCAAGAAACATTTCCTATTATTATCAATTTCTATTTTTATTATTATATATTTGTTGTGCTGAATATTTTGGTGAAAAATATTTTTTGATGGATTCTTTGATTAAAAGAAAGATTTTGATCAATCCAACGCACCTTCGCTAAATAGAAAAAAAGTACTGAGTACATGGCTAATTTTACAATAAAAGAAAATGTTCTGAAGAACAAAAAGAGTTAAACCATTTGGTTATTTAAATGTGCTTTCCCCTTTTTAAATAGTTTTAAAATGTTACATTTGCCTGAATATGTTTATTTTTGACTTTTTAAATAGCAATAATTATTGTATTTTTACTACAAACCAGGGGCGAGGCTACATAAGGGCCAGGGTGGCACTGGCCCACTCAGATTGACGGCTGGCCCACCCAATCAGAACAGACAAAAAAAAAAAAAAATTGGGATAGCAGAAAGAATATGCCTATGTGACAACACAAATCACTTAAACACGTACAAAAAGTTTCATTAAAAAATAGGGCTGTCAAATATGTTAATAACGCGTTAACGCAAATTCATTTTAACAGCACTAAATTTATTAACGCAGCGCGCATTTTCTGTTTGATCCGTGGCATAGCCCGTAGTTGGAAAAAGTGAGAGCAGTCAGACGCAAAGGATACAGCACCAAACATTAATAGGGAAAGAAAAGGGTTGACATTAATATTCTAAACCAAAAGAGCAGTTATTGCCTACATAAGCTACCACATTTTTTGTTTAACTTTTATTAGACTTCAGAAAGAAAAGTGCGTTTTTTTCACAGAGCGCATTCTCTGCAGTCCGAGGGCGATGCACTGCAGCTCACTCTCGCTCATGTCTGAGGTAAATCATTATCACCGATTACAGTACACCTGTTTTATTGAACAAAATACATTACAATCGGCTAAAACGAATGCACAGGTTACTTTCCTGAACAAGCGCGCTCCCGAGTCCGTGTTCTTCACACTGTCCACGTAAATCGCGGCCCAGTTCGGTGCGCACACGCAAACTACCGGCAGTTCAATAGGGAGCGCGCGTCTCTTAAAGGGGCCGCACTATATTCCTACTCGTGGAGTATGGACCTCCTCCAGGTATGGTGTGGTTCTGGTGCGCTCACTGGTACACATTACCAATTTTTCATAAGAACTGTACCCTGCTCTGAATTAAACTTCCAGTGTAAAAACTCCCTTTATATTCTTAAAATGAGAGAAATCACTACTTACACTTAATTTTTAAGTTTAGGCTTAAGAGACATTTCAACAAACCATTTCTTAGATAAACATCTATGACCTTTGATACGTCTAATCTTCATGCTGTATTGATTATTATTGAATAAGTATGGTTTCACTAATAATAAATGTACATTTGCATAAAGCATGCATATTTGTCCATACTCATGTTGATTAGAGTATTAAAAACTTAATTTTAGATTTACAATTGCTAAAAATGTGCGATTAAATTGCGATTAAATATTTTAATCGATTGACAGCCCTATTAAAAAATAATTACGGTAGAGCGAAAACATTTTCATATAACTGCCTTATTGCAACAGCCAATCAATAAGCTTAGTAGTAATGTTTAGCCAATCCCGTATTGTTGAGGGGATGGGAAGATGAGTTTACGTCTGCTAGTGAAATAAACTTTTAACATGGGCCACGGTGCATAACACGAGACGAAATTCTCACAGGTTAAGCTGCAAATACATGTTTGACAACAGTTATACTGAGTTGCATAAGTGACAAGAACTGGTTATTCCATTTTAAAATGAACCCAATTACTGAACACTGATGTCTTGTTAGTGGTCATATAGCAGCACAATATCTATATTTGTCTTCCTTGCAATAGGCTTTGTAGCTGCTTGTTATAAATTAATTTTGTATATATGAATTATATGAATTTGTTGGCAAAAAATAAATCATATATAGCTTATATTTACTGTCAAGTGATTTTGTCCCATATTGTTTAATTTGTGTAATTTGAGAGTAGTCATTGAGGTCCACCCTATTCCACCAAGGTCCACTCAGTTAAAAATTTCTGGCCTCGCCACTGCTACAAACAATTCATTTATTTTAGTTTGTATCATTTTAAAGCTAATTGCCATTGAACTTAGCATCAATATATTATAAAAATCCTCATCATCTCACAACACCAAATTCTGCTTGATTTTTACTCATTTTTACTCTTCTGATTTTTACTCATGGACATGTGATAAATAAAACATAGTTTGAGGAAGCTTCATTTCTCAAAGTTGTTAAAACTGCCCCTAATTGAAGAATCATCCATTATGAAAATGTTTAATGAAGCGTACAGTGCGAATAATTTTGCTGTTAATGCATATCATATACCACTGCTGGTCCAGAAGCTGCTTGGCCAAGACAGTCATGCGCTGCATCTAAAATTGAGTACTTCTCTACTATGTATGTGAAAAACAGTATGCCAAAAGAGCAGCATGTACGAATATATTCAAAAAACAGTAGGCGAAAAGTCCCTAGGTGACCTACTACTACCCTCATGATTTTGTAGTGCGCATACGATGGAAACTTTACTATCCCATGAGGCCACGGGAGAGGATTCATGAATGGAGGTGAAGGGACACAACTGACGCTGGTAGGTCACATGATAATGACGACACGTCCGGTTTGTCCAGATTGCATTCATACTCTTTTAACGGTCGCAAAGTCAGTTCAAATTCAAATGTAGTACCTACTCAGACAGTACGCTGTGTTTCAAATCAAACAAAATAGCTATATGACGTTGACCAGGCAGCTATGGCCTATTCAGCAGGCGTCTCACATTCCCATAAAGATAGACATAATGTATACTGCAGAATGTCATACGCAAACACATTCAGTGTTATAAATGGTGATGAGTGGCAGTAAGTTCACAAAAAGCTCTAGAGAAAGAAAATAGCAGGAATTATACTACAAAAATTACAGTTCAAGAGTCGATAAAAAAATAAAATAAAAAAATAAAACCAAGCAGCGAATGTTTTCATTTTAACCAACTGCACAGGACTGTTATTCCAGCCTTCTGAATAATTCACAAACTGTATATCATAACAGGTGCTAGGCAATTTGAACACCTAACTGTAATAAGTTAAATTGCAGAAAGAATAATGCCAGGTCATATTGCAGGCATCAAATGACTCCAGCTTCCCACCTCCCTAAATCAATCCACTTCCCCTCTGTGATATAATATATCACAAATAATTGTGAAAGTTTGAAAGGAACACTTTGCCCCAGGAGGACCGGATGAAAATGTGCATGCAGATTGCAGAAATTAACCTTAACAGCCCACACAGAGAGCAAAAAGCATGGGAAGGGCCACATCTTCCTGGCTGAAATCTCTTTGGCTCACTTGCATTTAAGAGGAAAGGAATAAATAAATAAAAAAGTGCTGCTTGTGAGCACCCCTTAATCTGTGTACCATTTCATGCTACGCCGTTCACAAAGTACAAAACCCTTCACACAAAAATGAAAGCGAGTAGGAGGGAAAGAGATCAAGAGAACAACCCTTGATTCCCCTGCAAGCACAAACACAAAACTATTTTGTACACTATGATAAAAAAAAACATTCCACCTGAAAAAAAAAAAAAAAAAAAAAACTACCTTTAATTCAATACCACATTAAAGTTTGAACACAGTCATAACGGGAAGTGATAACGAGCCATGTGAGACCTGTTCTCAGATCAGTTCTCAGTGAACTTATCCTGTAGGTGGATGACAGTTAGGCTGATTTATCATTCATTTTTCAGACAGAGTCAAGGACAAACCCATTCATTTAATAGCTCACAGGGGATTTTAATAAATTAGTTATGTTATAGTCTTTTTACAGTCTAAGAGAGCTGAAATTAATTGCCAAAAATATGATACAAGCACTTTAAAGCATTCAATCATTCACACAAAAAATATATATTTTTTAAAGCTTTGGTGTTTAATTTGTGCACCAACAGGGACTAAAAGGTGTCCATGCAACGGAAGATGAGTACAATTAATCTGATTTTATATTAGACGTTCTCTAATTGGCACTTTAACAAACAAAGCAGAGTAACACATGCTTAGAGCAATTTTTGTCAAATGAGGCAGTCTGTGGTTTTGTTTTAAAAACTACCAGAATAATTATATACCTCTTCTTTTTGAACTTGCCTTTTAAGGCAAAACTTGCCTTAAAAAAACAACAACAAACACATCAAAACCAACATTGAAAACGAAAACACCACCTTTTGTCACAAACAATTTCCCGACGTTCTTCTGTTGAAAAAAACTAAACAACAACCTTGTGGCAGGGATGTATCTAATACAAAGGAATTGTCGGGTAGGAGTTTTCATTTGATTAGTGTGTGTTAGCATGATAAGTTCCAATGTCAGCGCTGGAGTTTGAAGTTCGGTGTGTTGTGCTGTGGTTGTCATTAGTGGAGGATCCTGATGCACAGCATTGTTTCCTCCTGCACATCTCTCACTCGCTGTCCACTCTCCATTCTAATGATATCACAAAATCAAATGCATCAAAATGCTCCTGATAGAAAACGAAAGGAATACAGCTACAAATCTGTTATATTATAAGTGTCATGATCTGGCTTTTTACATTCCAAAACATCATACTGAATAAGTAATAAGCTATTCTCTACACTGTTTTTGAGGCTCTTTTTTAAGAAACGCTGGGTTTTGATAGGCGTGCCGCACTGAAAACTTGGAAGCAAACACCCACGTCTAGGATTGGATAAGATTTGCATATTGAGCTTCAGGTCCCCTGTGGTCAATGGGGAAACGGCAACTGGAATTAAATCGCTCAGACGCCCACAGGGTTCGAAAAATGTCTTTATTAAACAAACACAATTCATCTCTCATCCACCCGTGTTTGATTCGAATGTTATTTTTTTTTATTAAAGGACAACTCCGGTGAGAAATGAACCTAGGGGTAATTAACAGATGGTTACTGAGTAGATTGTTCTCTGGGATGCTTTTACATGAAAATCGAATGTAAAGAGTTTTATCTTTAAAAACAGATTAGCTTATAACACTAGTCTATGGGGCACAGAGTAGTGAAATTAAATCACTAGTTAATACCACTAACAAGACTCAAAATAGCCCTACACTAACACGGTAGCATAATGAGGGTCCCTACATGCAAACCGAAGCATTGAGAACTTTGTAAGTGTACAAACAGCTTAATAAGAAGATACTTTATAAAGACATTACGCGTACACGGACAGGCACCATAAAGTATCTTCTTATTAAACTGTTTGTACACTTACTAAGTTCTCAGTGCTTCGATTTGCATGTAGGGACCCTCATTATGCTACTGTGCTAGTGTGAAGCTATTTTTAGCCTTGTTAGTGTTATTAACTTAGCGATTTAATTCCACTACCCGGTGCTCCATAGACTAGCGTTATAAGCTAATCTGTTTTTAGAGATAAAACTCTTTACATTCGATTTTCATGAAAACGCATCCCAGAGAACGATATACTCTGTAACCATCTTTTAATCTTTCATTTCTCACCGGAGTTGTCCTTTAAAGGGTTAGTTCACCCAAAAATGTAAATTATATCATTAATGACTCTAATGTCATTCCACACCAGTGAGACCTCCGTTCATCTTCGGGAACACTGTTTAAGATATTTTATATTTAGTCCGAGTGCTTTCTGTCTTTCCATTGAAAACATATGTATGGTATACTGTCCCTTTCCAGAAGGACCAGAAAGTTAATAAAAACATCCTCAAAGTAGTCCATATGTGACATCTGTGGGTTAGTTAGAATCTCTTGAAGCATCGAAAATACATTTTGGTCCCAAAATAACAAAAACAACAACTTTTTTTCAGCATTGTCTTTTCTTCCGGGTTTGTTTCCAAACTGCGTTCCCGCAGACTATAGTGAGCAGATAAGTTTCCCTGTTCGCCGTGATGCCGTTTAACGTCCCAGAACCCTCTGCAGGCCCATTTTGCCACTTTTTAAGCAATCTATTAACCTATTAATAGATTAAATCTATTAATCTACCAACAATTAAGCAATCTATGATTAAATCCAAATGACCCATCTTTGGACAAACAGGTAGTCTGGCCCAAAATTCACACCATTGGTTGAGCCAGAAGTTTACATGTGGCACTGCTTAGATATACAGTGCTGAAAGCATAATTTCTTCTTCTTTTTTTTCTGCCTTCACACATAGGAAGTGCTTTAATATCAGAGAAATTACCTTGTCTTTAAAGATTGCGGTTTAGAATTAGGTGACAATGCTGATTTGACTATGCTGTTAAAAATGAAAAAAAAAACATCTTTCTTGTTCCAGCTCAGTCACTCACACCACTTAGTATTCATTGACACATCAAGAAAACATAAATATTAATGCTGAAAGGTCCATGTAAACACTGAATCCTCATTATCAACAGAGGTGTGTACAAACAGCGGCTACTTATGCAGTGCAGTATGCCAGAGAGTATCGTGACGATAGAGCGGGAATAAAGAACAGGAAACCCACCTGTCAGACCGCCGTTTGGGGCAGACCTTACTCTGTATCCTATCTGTCACATTAGATTAATATTTATATCAGCAACAACTAATGACACTCATAAAGGAATGCTGTACATGACTGAGAGAGTGTAATGCAAATGAACAATGTAAACAAATACAAAAAGAGAAAATAATGTTCAGACATCATACAAGTCAAATGCGATCATACCCTACAACAGACTGAATATTGAATGCTACCCGTCGAGATATGACAACTATGACATTTAGAGAATGTGGAAAAAAATAACCCTGGAAGACATCAGATTGGTGGAGCGTGTCACCTGACCTCACACAACCTTCTCCTGAGTAAAGTCACAGCACAAAGATCAGGGAGACAGAGGACAGCTGTCATTTACAATACAAACAACAACCTATGCTTGAAATGAAAAGTGACACATGCCGGTTTTCTCAATTCTTAATGTGATGCCACAGATGCAAATTTATGAATATATGTATACATATGTATATGTATATGTATGTATATACAGAATAAATGAATGTATACATATGTACACACACACACACACATACACACGTAGTGTTTCCATGTTCTATGGGGACTTTCCATTGGCGTAATTGTTTTTATACTGTACAAACCGTATTTTCTATCCCACTACACTGCCCCTGCCCCTAAACCTACCCATCACAGGAAATATTCTGCATTTTTACTTTCTCAAAAAAACTAATTCTGTGTGATTTATAAGATGTTTTCCTCATGGGGACCTAAAAATATCCCCACAAGGACAAGGATTTCGGATATTGCCATCTTTGTGGGGATCAAGATGTTTGGTCTGGAAACTCACCATTGACAGGGCTCAATCCGAGGGGCGGGATAAACAGTTGTCTTTCACACTCCCTCTGTACGCAATAGGATAGTGCCAAAACCAACCAGAGCAACGAAGGTGAAGCGACGCTAGCTGACAGATTAAACTTTCACCGTATCCGTTCAGCAAAACTCCAAACACATCTTCCCTTCTTAAGAATGACTTAAGAAATGACTTCCAGAGTCACGGTCAGAGCTGATTCGAAAGGCTGCCGTTCGCCAGCTTCTGTGTTTACTAGTAGCATGCAAGCGCAACTCGGCCGTCATCATGTTAAGCCCCGCCCACCGACTCTATATGCGATGTGACTGGCCTGACCAAAGTTTGTTTTTTACAGCTCAGACGTATTGAGAGTTGCTAGACGACACTCGCGGCAGATTAGATTTGCTGCCGCTATGGTGCGTCTAGATTTCTAGGCTAGGTTTTTATACCATACAAACTATACATTCTATCCCCCTACACTGCCCCTACCCCTAAACCTACCCATCACAGGAAACACCCTGTATGATTTATAAGCCTTTTAAAAAGTGTAATGTAGGTACTATGTACATTGGTACAACGTAGGTGATCTCAGGTTTTACTATCCTTATGGGGACATTTGGTCCCAAAAATGTAATATAAACAAGGGCACACATCACAAACACACAAACACACACACACGCACACGCACACACACACACACACACACACACACACACACACACACACACACACACACACACACACACACACACACACACACACACACGTTAGTAAGGTCATTTGCACCCTTTCTCTGACCCTCAGAACTAAACGGGTGTAAATGGTGCTTTCTTTGCTTCTTGTAAAAACGGCACAGCCTCTCAATGTAATTCTTTAAGCATTAATCGCTTAAAGGGTTCAAAGCCAGAACAAAGACTCTACCTGTCAGTAAGAGATGATTTTGAGAATTGATCAGAATTAGTTCACCTCAGTCCAGATATTGAACGTACTGATGTGCAGGCAGGCAGAAGGTCATTTACCAGATTAGTGTCACCTGCATTGATCAGACACACCGATAACTGGCACTTTGACTGATCACACAGTCAGAAGGAAAACAGATAGCCCATGATTTCCCACCCTCACCTCTGATCCATTTAAAACAGCAGCACAAGCTCCGTCTGGAATTATCCAGCCTTGTCAGACACTTCTGGTATTTCCAATCATAATTCTGCCTTTAAGGTAAGGTTAAATCATTCAATTATTTTAAGTACAAAGCTCAGTAGAGAAGGTTCATTTCTTAAAGGCTTCCTGAAACGCTTGGAGACAGCTTTGTGAATTTTCTGAAAGACATGTAAGACTTGATAACACTCTACAGTAGTGCGAGAGCACCTCTTGTACTGCCTAGAGGCTGATGAAAACCCATCTGTGTCCCACACATGCCTCATTGGGGGTTTATGCCATACACATATGACTGCCAAGACCTGCAAAATACATAATTACTCTTAAAACAAAATTACCTTTCTCTTTTTTCTTAAGTAAAATATATGCAGTGATTATATGCGTGTGTGTGTGTGTGTGTGTGTGTGTGTGTGTGCATTGTTTACATATTTTTCTATCCCGGTGGGGACTTGCCTGAATGCACACTGACTCATGGGTACTTGTGTCCCTCTGTCCCCAAGCCTATAGAGCATATAGAATGAGTGTTTTTGAAAATCAAAAAAATTAAAAAGGTAAAAGAAACTGCCCAATGTTCTTCAGAAAAAAATATTTTTCATAGTTATGCAATAACTCCAGCAATAACTGTATGATTAAAAAAGGTTCAAACATTTACTGATGCTCCAGAAGGAAACACGATGCATTAAGAGCTGAGGGGTGATTTTTTTCTGAAGAACATTGGGCAGTTTATCATCTCAGGACAAAGAAGGGACTCAACAACACAACAACCATCATCCAGGGAACGACACACAGTATTAAGAATCAATGGTTCATAAAACTTTGGGTGATTTTAATAAATTCAGCTTTTTTTAATGTAAAATATATTTTACATTAATTTACATTTTCACAGATTCTGCAAGCGGTTCACATACTTTTTTGCAGGTGTGTGTGTGTATATTATTGCATCTGTACGGAAAAAAAATATAAAGTAAAAAAAACATTCTCAAAAATTCTTATCATTTTTTTTTCTTCTAATGTAAATATATTTTGTTATAAGGATATTTAGATATTTTTTTTTTACTTGATGGCTTAATGATGCCTTGTAAATAGACCATATTTCAGTTGAACACAAGGCACCTTTTGTAGATTTACATAATTTCTTTATACAGCTGCACTAAACTATAAGTGGCCATTAACTATAAAGTTTTAGCTCTAAACCTCATTATCATCTAACATAACAATGAAGGAAACTGAATAATTAGCCATGAAACAGGCACTCTTCTGTATAGATGGATTTAAGAGAGAGTTGCTGTAATTTTCTCCCAACCACCCAAACACAGCTGCCAGTCATACTCATATCATAAAAAGTTAAGTGGAAAAATGTGGGGTGTGCGTCTAGCCTGCATTAGAACAGGCTGAGTGAGGAATGCCTGAAAAGCACCTGCTATGTGTGGGGAAACTATAAATGGATCTCAGCTCCCAGTCCGTCCTGAATTATTAATATATGGGTGTTTATCATTGGAAACTCACTCTCAAATATATAATATCACAATGGCATACTAGTTCCCCTACTAAATTGCTCCTTCAGACTGCCCAGTGTTACCATTGCCCTTTCAGAGCTTAAATTTGGAGTTTAACCTTTATTTGAAAGCTTGAACATTCAATTTTGGGATGGAATTAAGGACAGAGCACAGAAACCATCAGTGTGATGCAGTGTTTTGTGGTCACCCGCAGTGAAACTGCATCCATGCACTCAATCATGTCAGCTAACTTGCAACAGTCATAATTTAGCGCTGTGCAACACTGGCCTGACACATCACTAAGTGACAGCCAAGAAGCTGCACAAAGTAAAAAACCACATGTGTACCGCCTCCCCCACTAAAAGAGCAATCAGTGCCGGATTGCCCAGGGGCACACGCCGACATCTGTGATGCAGATGACTCTTACTGATGCTGCAAGGGTCAGTGCTCCAGTAAGTCAAACAGAGCTGTTAGTCTAACTAATGTGTTTCCTGCTGAAAAGAACATCACACTAGCTGCCCTCTTTTGGATGATGGTGTCCCCAATCAAGTGTCTTGACTGTCTTAAGTATCCTTAAACCCTATTTAAATGGGATTTGTTTGATGAAATACGTCTGTTAAGCAATTTACTCAGCATGTCTGTAATGTAAAGTTTATTTCACAGGACAAAATAAATAAATAAAACCGACCAGGGTGGCAGTAATTTTGCTGCTTAATATGTTTGTGGAAATCGTGATAAAACTTTTTGTAGAAATTGGGATTCTTGGATGAATGGAAGTTTCAAAAGAACAACATTTATTTGAAGAAGAAAGAAAAAAAACGAACATACCCTGAACTTTTAAGTGGTAGTGTACAGTAGGGGTGTAACGGTGTAAAAAAAAAAAAAAAACACTGTTCTCCACCCACAGTTCGGAATGCACTTGCACCATGGTTAATCTCAAATCTGACGACGCAAATATAATTGTTATAAATGACAATGCGTAAAACAGACAGGCCGCTAATGTATGTTTCTGTTGATGAACACGCATTCTAGCTTCCAAATACGTTACAACAGCGATAATCAAAAAACCGTGGACAAAACTGTCACTCTTTAGCCCCATTTCCATTGAAATTACCTGGAACAATTTGTCCCAGGAACTTTTTCCCAATTTATTCCCCCAGACCTACTACTGGTTGCATTTCCATCGCGGACAAAAGTACAGTGAAGATTAGTCCAGGGCACGACTTTCCAGTCCTCTGGATTTTGTCCTCTGCACTTTATAAAGTTTGAACCCTGTCATCGTTCAATCAGTTGTATTTTTTAAACTCCATTGTTGATTTGAACAGCAAACGGCTCTTACTGCACACACCACAACAGGCTTCTAGGTTGAAATAAAATGCCACGTGAGCTGAACCAATTAGCATGTTCAGCACCCAAGTCCCACCCCCGAAAGTTCCTGAAAAAGTACTACCTCCCAGACAGGATAGTTTTGAGGGGGACATTTTTACCTGGAACTTTATTTAGACCCTGGTTCCTGTGGTTGAAACACACCGAGTACCACCCTGAAGTCCCTAGTTCCTGGGGAAAGTTCCCGCTGTGGAAATGTGGCTTTTGTAAACTTGGTTCAATGCAAGTTCCGTCTGCTCAAACATGACCAGTCATTTACGGCGTCATCACCAGGGTGTTGAAAGCGCTGGCGAGACCTAAACTGTACACGTTGCAATTCGTGTTTTAAAAAAAAGAAAAAACACGTGTTTTTAAGCCTTGCAAATTCAAACAAGCATTGAGAAGATTTGTGCGCACACAGAAAGCTGCGTCTCAGACAGCATGCAAATACTGTGTTATCTTTAAAGCAGCACTTGGCAACTTTTGCTCTCGGGGTCCCCCTACATTTGGGAAAAAATAATGTCCTCAACTGCTGTCGTAAGCTCTGTCATCCTACAACAGGGGATGCCATCGCGCATGCATTTGTTGACATGACAACCCTGATAGCCCTGAACTAGTGATGCGCGGGTCGTCTCTTAACCCGCGGACCCTGTATGTTTATTTAATGGTCGCGGGTGCGGGTTGTAAAAATATATCCAGTGGTGCGGGGCGGGCCAAATAACTTCATAAAAGCGGCCCCGCGGGTTGGTGCAGCACTAACAGTTACCCTAAACACTGCAGGAGGAGTTCACATGCAGGTGTTCTTCTGGCGTCGCGTGTGAAATGTCTTCATCCCAGGTACAGTCAGTGACATGTTTCAGCATGTCATATGAATATAATTTCATGGGTTTTTTTTTCTTCAACGCCAAATAATCACGATGCTCACGTTTACAAGCCAGCGGTATTATAGTAGTCTATTGGTTACCGTTTTACAGAATCTATATAATACTTCAATTCAGTGTTTGAGTGGTAGGTAATCACCGTAACAAGCAGGACAGCATCGGTCGGGCACGCCTCCTTCAGCTCACGCCAACGAGCAAACGCTGGTCACATGTTGATCCTCGTCCTGCCTTTAATCCCATCACTTTTTCGTTTCCTCTTATTGCTTTCCTCCAACAAAACCTTTTCTTTCTTATTTGTCTACGCTGCTTCGGACTATATTATCCGACGAACAAAGTTGGGCTCGCACGTCCGAATGTAAGGAAGTGTGGGTGTTAGTGGAAGTGATGTATATGCCGTAAAGCAGTCGAATTTTGTAGTTCTTTTTGTTCTCGTGTTACTACCCGAAACCCGAAGTTTAAAAGTACGATTAAAAACGATACAAACCCTGTCAAGCTTTGGCAGACATGTCATTCAACCTATTTTAAGTTGATGTATCATCACAAGAGTCTTGAAAATATATTATGAAGGTTGAAAAGTTACCTAGTGCTGCTTTAAAGTCTTGCCCTTGAACAGACATATTTACACAAAAAAGGAACGGAGAAGTGCGTCCCGTCGCCAGAGTTGCTGCACCATCACTGCAGCTCGAGGCACGGGCTAGACATTCCTGAAATTCAAGAACTGTTGATTTAATTTGTATCTTTGTTTGATTGTGTATTTATTTCACCATTTGTTTGCACTTCGTTCTTATATTTTATCTTATCTTATGCATATAAAGCTTAAATAACACCACTGGTGGATTTACAGATATTTCATATTTGCTTTGTTCAAACATTGCTGTTTCTTTTGAAATATATATTTTACTTTTCAGATTATAAAGCAATGTTAATACTGTTAAAGTACCGGATTGATAAGCAGTATCGGTAAGATTAGTAATACCATTAAAAACTTAACAATACCCATCCCTAATCATTATGCACACAGATAACGTAATCACAAAATGACTACTTGTGTAGGCTACTTTTTTCATTTTTCAAACCAAAAGAAATCAGAATCCTTTCTTCTCTCTCTTACATAGGTAACAACTGTCCAATGTATTTATGAACAATGTAAAACAAATTTCACTTTTATCTTCCTGATAGTTTCAAGGTTGTAAAGTCTATCATCTTTTCAATAAAAAGCTCAGGACAAAAACCCTCTATGCTTTGCATTCTTAAGTCCATTCCGAACAGCAAGCGTTATCTCTGGGAATAAGCTGTGAACGTGTCTTTTCACTGACCACTGTCTAGACACTTGACACTTACATGCTGGACATGACTTTTATTAGCACGTCCTTTCCACTGCTATTACTTTTGTTTAATTTGTAGACCATTTTTTGAAGGTAAAATAATCAGTAATCTTTACTAGCACTGGAAAAGATGAAGTGCCACATGTTTTCCGTCAACTCTAGGAGAAGCACAAGATGTTGTGAGATCCATCAAACGCATCCCTAATTACACCATGCTCCAAGGAGATAAATGGCCTTATTGGGACAGACCACACAGCAGCAAACCTCTAATCTTTTGCATGGATTACAGTTCTTATTGATCAGGACATCATCCTGTCACTTCACGTGGCCACCTGGCACATGTTATTAACATTTCAGTGGCAGAAATGACTAACGCATGTGTGATGTGCTTGATAGAGAATATGAACTCATTCCAGGGGCTTAATGTCTTATAAGTGTATTTGTGCTAGTGTGTGTGTCAATTAAAGTGGATTTATTACATATAAAAATATACATTTTATTTTTTTACATTTATACATTTTACTGATCAAAATTGACAGTAAAATACATTTACCACATAATATTAATTTCGATTTCAAATTAATTATGTTCTTTTTAACTTTGTATATATCAAGAATCCTGAAAATCAGTTTCCACAAAAATATTAAGCAGAATAATTTTTATAGAAAATTATTTTTTTCATTTTTCATTTTTCACAAAATTAATAATTAAGTATTTTTTGAGTAACAAATCAGTGAAATCAGATCAATTTCTGAAGGATCGTGTGACATTAAATACTGGAGTAACAATGCTGAAAGTTCAGCTTTGCCTTCACAGGAATAAATTACATTTTAAAACATTAAAATAGAAAAGTAATTTTAATTCTAACAAATTTTTACAGCAATTTTTTTGTCAAATAAATGTAAGATATTTGTAAATTACTGTTAAGTATACTGTATAAAATAGTATTTAATTAAATATTCAATAGATTTTTTGCAGTTTACACAATCAGTTCCTTTTTTAGGAAAGACAAATAAATATTTACGTTTGTCAATTAGTGTGGGACACTCATACCGGAATATAAGACAACTGTATACTGTAATACAAAACAGTGCTCTTTTATTAGTCTCACTTCACAAACATACTGCACTTCTCAGAATTATACAGAATTAAAACACAACACAGAAAAACAGATCTATGAACGTTCAGTAATAAATGAACTTTCCCACACTTTATGGACATAATCTTACATGTATACAAGGTATTTTTTTGCCACTGAGAGACTGGTTTATCGTCTGAATTTGATTTATAAATGAACCAACCCATTCAGTTATAACGGAAACTTTATATAATGTAAAACTAAATAAATTAGTTAACATAAAAATTGTGTTAAACATTTAATAAACTGCATGCATTCATATGTTAACTTTGACAGCACTAGTAACTTGAAAGGTAACCTTGGGAAGGCATTGCCCTGCACAGCAAATAGGTGAAAACATTTCCTTAATTAACTAAATATCTCACTAAGTTCTTATTAATATCTTAACTAAGATCTCCGCTTGAAAATAACAAAAAAGTGTGAGATAATAGCAACTCGTTGAACGTGTCACAAGAATTTTGTAATTGATTTTCTCACATCTATCAACCAGTCGCTGATTTAGGCCTATTTATATCGATTCCAGTGGTGCTGGGTATGACGTTCGCTATAATTACGTTGAGATTTTACTGTTGATTAGCCAGAGGTCACAACGATTTTGGTCTGCCATAAATTTAATGGGGAAAAAAGAGAAGAAGAAAAAAAAACATAGAAAGAAGGTGACCTTGGTCCATATATTACATTGACACTGTGTTCTGTGGATTTCTGGCAGTGCTGGAGAACTACATTCATTACATCCGAAACTAGAGGATTCTATGAATTTGAGTAACGTGCTGCTGACACAAGGTTAAATGACTGACGTCCTCAATATGCTGCTTTAATGATAGGCCTCGGATGAACCGTGTTGACTGACACAAGAGCTTTAATGCTGCAGAAATTCAGACGTGACATCACACCCCACTGCCATTAGCACTGTGAAGCTAGAGGTATGGAAATGTTAAGTAAAATGAAAAATAAATAAAATAATTTATAATAGGAAGCATTCACCAGAGGAATTGCTTTATTTATGACTTTGTTTCACTTCACACCCTTGTGTAATAGAGCTTCTGTCATCAGACTAAATGAACACGGGGGCTGCACACTGAACCTGAAGTGCTGTGAAAATAATGAACAAATTCTGTTTCTCAGAGGACCTCGCTAGTCTATTTGAATGCCTTTAAGGAAATGTGGAATTGCTACAGAGTCCAGAGATGGAAACTGCCACTCCCCATTTGCCCGATGAAGTTGAACACTTAAAGAGACTGGCAAGCAGAAACACCTGGAGCTGATATTCAGAGATTCCCACTGACAAGAACCCTTATTAGACTGCCCACAGTGTGGGTTAGCTGTTGGAGAACTAAAGGTCTGGACATATGGAGAAGTTCACACAGGGAGGTTATTGCAGCACCAGGAGCTGAAACATTATTTAATTCCACTGAAACAGGACATTCTGTGACTTTGATAGAATGCTTTGCAGTAGTAGTAGCATTATCAATGTGCTGTCTTTTTTATTCTGTTCCCTGGAGTCATTCCATACTGCTGTGCATCTACGAGATTGACATCATGGACAATTCAAGCTGTTCATCTGTCGCATACTGAAAACCCCATGTTGGTGGCTGTAAAAATTCAATCATTTTGCTTCCACATTGCTTGAAAGGTAAGATATATCATATACATTTTTATTATATAAATACATTATAGCATAGAAAACATCCTGTTGCAAAACAAAAAGTCTGAACACTGAATGCAGATCAACGAAGTGTAAGGTGATAATAAATATTCTTTGGTTGTACTCATTGTGATGGATGATTAAGGGAATTTGGTCTTTGTGTTTCCTCATTTATGTTTATAGTTATGCTGTATATAGTTATACAGATATATAAATCAATATTAAAACAAGGTAAATATATATTTTTGTCACTCATTATCTAAGTATAACACTTGTGGATGGCATGCAAATCTCTCTCTCTCTCTCTCTCTCTCTCTCTCTCGCTCTCTCTCTCTCTCTCTCTCTCTCTCTCTCTCTCTCTCTCTCTCTCTATATATATATATATAATTACTAATTACAAAAATCAATTAAATTATTATTTTTTTCTCTCAAAATTCTACAAACAATACCCCCTCTAATGACAACTTGAAACAAATTAGTTTGAAATCTTTGCAAATGTATTAAAAAATAAAAATGAATAAAAAAACATGTACATACAGTAAGTATTCACAGCTTTTGCCATGACACTCAAAATTGAACTCAGGTGCTCCTGTTTCCACTGACCATCCTTGAGATGTTTCTACAACTTGATTGGAGTCCAGGTGGATTTTGGAAATGCACACACACTTCTCAGAGCACAAACCAAGCTAAGAATTGTCTGTAGACAGGATTGTATCGAGGCACAGATCTGGGCAAGGGTACAGAAAAATGTCTGCAGCATTTAAGGTCTCAATGAGCACAGTGGCCTCCATCCTCTGTAAATGGAAAAAGTTTGGAACCACCAGGACTCTTCCTAGAGCTGGCTGCCTGGCCAAACAATCTGGGAAGAAAGGCCTTAATCAGGGAGGTGACCAAGTACCCAATGGTCACTGACAGAACTCCACAATTTCTCTGTGGAGAGAAGAGAAGCTTCCAGAAGAACAACCATCTCTGCAGCACTCCACCAATCAGGCCTGTATGGTAGAGTGGCCAGACGGAAGCCACTCCTCAGTAAAAGGCACATGACAGTCCACCTGGCGTTTACCAAAAGACAACTGAAGGACTCTCAGACCATGGAAATTCTTTGGCTAAATGGCAAGCGTCATGTCTGGATGAAACCAGGCACCAGGCCAATATCATTCCTACAATGAAGCATGGTGGTGGCAGCATCATGCTGTGGGGATGTTTTTCAGTGGCAGGAACTGGAAGACTAGTCAGGATCGACGGAAGGATGAAAGTAGCCATGGACAGAGACATCCTTGATGAAAAAACAGGGCAAAGGTTTATCTTCCAACAGGACAACGACCCTAAGCACACAGCCAAGATAACAAAGGAGTGGCTATGGAACAACTCTGTGAATGTCCATGTGTGAGAGCCCAGACTTCAACCCTATTAAACATCTCTGGAGAGATCTGAAAATGGCTGTGCACCGACACTCCCTATCCAACCTGATGGAGCTGGAGTGGTCCTAAAGAATGGGAGAAACTGCCCAAAAATAGGTGTGCCAAGCTTGTAGCATCATACTCGAAAAGACTTGAGGCTGTAATTGGTGCCAAGGGTGCTTCAACAAAATATCAAGCAAAGGCTGAGAATACTTATGCATGTAATTTGTTACATTTTATATCTTTTATAAATGTGCGAATATTTCAAACAAACTTCTTTCATGTTAAATAAACAAAATTATTTATTTTTCGTTTTAGAAAATGTAAGTTTTATTCCTGAAATTGCAAAATTAATAACTGTGAAACTAAAAAATTTTAATGCATACAACTGCAATATTATATATAAATCAATTTCAAATTACTTTAAAAGGGTAAACATAGTTCAATCTAAAACTAAACCTACAACCAATAAACCAAAATAGTAATATAAATAGCAATAACGGCTAAACATTGTATTTATGTTGTGCATCTTAAAGGAACTTTATGTAAGAAATGTATTTCAAATAATCATAAAATGGCCCTGATATGTCACTAGACATTAAGAAATCATGTTAATTTCAAATACTTATATCACTGAAAACAGTAGTCAGGCCAGGATATTGTCTTTTAAAAGTTGTTGTTGCAGCCCTCAACTGATGTTGACATGTTGTGTTTTGGCATGAAGCTCCACCCTCCACCCATCGACCAATCACAAAATCAGTAACGTTTCGGCATCCGGGTTGCCAGATCAGCTCTAGTTACCACAGCTGCAGCTACAAACGTTCCTGCTGATCTTGCAAACTATCTGACAACCTCGAGTCAAGGGGGAGGGGGAGAGGGGAAAGTGATTGCAGTACCAGTTTTGGCCACAATCTTACATACACTTCCTTTAACTTTCATGTTTTAGCTTCAACTCAGGCATAACATAAGCCTTAAGGAGGCTTAATAAGGAGGAGAGTTTGACTGGCCAAAGACTCTCCAAAATCACAGATGGAGATTGCAGAGATTAGTTGAGTTTTAGGGTCAGGAAGACTAAAAAATTAAATCAAACAACCCCTACATCACCATAAGTTGTGAGAGGGTTTCAAGAAAATCGTTGGACAAAATATGTCCAACATGTTTTTGAGAAAACCATTTATTTCATAAAAAGATTTCCCCCACATTCAATTATTTTTTTAATGAAAGGTTAGATTTTTGTGATATAAAAAATATTTATTTCACAAGCTTCCTTATTCATATTTACCAAGGGGGGCAAAAATTATGACCACAACTGTTTATATCTTTGTATAAAATTCAGTTATTTTGTCCTTCGTAGCAAGTCTATTAATCTACTCAAGAAAATTCCTTAAAACAAAGTTTTTCAATGATACAAATTAGACAAAAAATGAGGATTAATGAGGAATAATGAGGATTAAACATACTGAAACTAATGTGAAAAATAATCCTGCAAAATATTAATCTATAAAAAAAGTGATTGTTTCACACAATCCAATAACAGACAAAAATTGTCAATAATGATGATAATGATAATGATGATAGTTTATTTGTCCCCTAAGGGACATTTGTTTTGGGCAATAAATAAGAAGCTGCAAGATAAACACATCGATAACAATCACACAGTCATGTCCTTCACACTAGACTCAACAGTTTTGTAGCCAAAGAAACAAAATAATTCTTATAGCTTTTTGAATCTAGACCTTGAGCTGCAGAAGCGTTGACTAGATGGAAGTATAGTTCAAGTTCTGGATAGAGTGTATGAGAAGCAGTTAACCCACTCAAAAGTATCTACATATATAGCTATGTAACTTATTCAAGAAGCTAAAAAAAAAGTGTAAAAATGAACACTGTAGCAAGTGAGCAAGATATCCTTGAGCAGCTGTATATTCTATTTTGCTTGAAGGATATATAGAAGCATCTATAAACATCACATAAATAAACCGATGTTACTTGACATTTCACTCAGATGGAATATTTCTTCATAACTAGACAGTTCTCATCCAAAATGACCTGCAATGTGGACCAGACTTAATGCAAATAGTCAAAAGTCCAGTGGTGTGAATGTATATGCTCTAGAGATGTGTTAATGTACTCAAGGCTGTAGCTGGATTTCAATCAGCCTGTGAACTGTATGACAGGTGTCTCTTAAGAGTGCTGCCAGGCTGTAAAAAGTGTTCAGTCCTGCTCTTGGATATCGAATAGAGGGACATAGATCACTATGCAATGAGCTTTAACTGGCCAGTAAACTGGAGCACTCTGAACATCACAGTAGAGAAAGATTCCCTGTCTCACGGTCAGAACGGAAAAGACTTTGATATTCATGCATCAATATGTTTATTCTTGGGAAATAAAGGAGGAACAGAGGAAATGCTGTTTCCTCCAGAGCCCAATTAACTCTGGCAAAAGGAAGTCAAGAATGCTGAATTGAAAACAGCACGTGCACCCCCCAAAAAAAAAAAAAACCTTCATTGCTTTGTCAGTCTCTTTCTTGGGTTTAGGATGAAAAGTTAAACAACAGAGCACCTGAGCCACTTCGCACTTAATTTAACCAGACTTCTCATCAACATACTTATCAAAATCAAGAGAGCCATTTTGATGCTGTTAACGATGATTACTCGCTTCTTTGCTACACAAATTTGTTTTACCTATAAGTACCGGGTAATTAAATTTCGCATAGCAACACTGTATTCAAATGAGAGAGCTGCTCTTCTGAAAATGAGGGTAAACACAATTTGTATAACACAGAAGCCCTTTATAGTATGAAATAATAAATTCACAAATGAAAAAATAACAAGCTCTTCATCATCCCCAAAACACCTGACAGTGTCAAATAACATCAATTAGCTCATCAATTAAGGTGTGGGGAAAGAGTATTTAACTGGAGATACCTTAATATCACACATCTGAGGTGGAACAGGAATCAAGAATTATGTGAAAAATCTTTGGTTCTAATTGCATCCCGTTTCAAACACCCCACACCTTCAGACCCGTGCATCGTTTCTCCTCATGAAATTGACACAATAAAACATGCAAAAAAGCCTCAATTAGTTTTGCAGGTTTTAAAGATGGGCTATTAAGGTCTTAGGCTTCATAAAGGTCTTAATGCCGGAATTCCTAATCTTTATGCTATTTCTCATAAATTACACAGTTAGGTTACAGTAGGTCACACTAGCTGATCTCCCAAAAGCCAAATATCAGCGTAATGTATGGATGAAAGAGTCTGACACTGACATGACATGGGTCGATGTGTCCAGCTGCTCGTAAATGCCTTTTCTTTATTTGAAATCACTCCCAAGACTAGAAATTCTGCAAGACACTGGATGCTTTTTATCTAACAACATTGCATTATTATCTCCTCTAAAAGCAGTGTGATATTTTCTTTGCTGGGGATGATGTTAGAATCCTTTTGATATGAATTTATGAGTGGTGCTGGCTAAAAGAGCACTATTTCTGTTGCCTATGCTTTATTCAACATCCCTACACCAATGTATTACCATGTGTTGTGCAGCATGGCCTGCATCATTTGCACTACGGACATTAACTATATCTCAAATCGCGGTGCTTGTTCATAAGAGGTGTGCCATTCCTTTTCTAACCAATAGCTAAAACAGCTATAAAAAATAACTGGAAGCGAATGGCACCAGAAGCCAGGCAAATTCAATTTACAAATGCCCGCATCTGCTCTTACGTTAAAAATAAGGTGGATTGCCTATTGAGCCCAGTATATAATTACCTAGGCTACCAACCACCAAGACCACCCTCGCAACTCCAGATTAATGTTCTCCCAACCGCTCATAACACCTTAGGAACTCTACTGTATAACAACACACAGGTAAACCCCCAGAACAACCTTAGATAGGCAAATACTGTTTTTTTTAACAACAACAAAAACTCTTTCTGTATGATTTAAAAGCTTCTTTATTCATGGGGACCTCAATTTAGGTCCCTAAGTTGGCATGAATCTTCATGAGTCAGTGTGCATTCAGGTTTAAGTCCCCACAGGAATAGAAAAACATGAACACACACAAAATACTATTGTTCAGCTGGGATGCATTAAATTGATCTTATCATATATTTAAGTCTGTTTAGTTGTGCTTTGATTTAGTTTTCATTTTGTCCCCTGTCCCTATTAGACTGAGTTTTGTTTTCCAGTTTGTTCCCTCAGTTACATATGTTCACCTGTTTTTCATTATATCCTTCCTTTTCTCTTTATATATAATGCTGCATTCACACTCTCTGTAAATATGAGTTTCCTAAATAGGTAAAAATTGCACATGTACGATTGAACACCCTCCCATTTTGTAATCACGCCTTCAGAAATGGGAATTATCACATTTCCGATAGCATGCAAAAACAGCATAAGCATAAATGTGTGTGCTACCCAAATAATAGGTGGGTTTTCATGGAGCACTGTCATCGGTTTAAAAGTCCAGTCCAAATGAAAATGCACCATATAAACACCTCAATCAGAATAAAAATGCCCAAATCTAATGAAATTGTAATTGGTTTGAGAGGGGTGGTGGGATAAACCTTTTCATAAATCGCTCAAACAAAAAAAATTCACCATGTAAATGACCTGACCCGATTACTTTTGAGTGTGCGCCCGTATATGATGCGATATACAGCGTACGCCTTCACTACTGAAGAGTGAAGCTCACACCAGGCTATAAAGGTTACAAGACAGGAAAGTAAATTTTTCTGAGGGGTAACTTAAACTTTTTATTTCGTAAGTTATGAAGATAATGTTGGAATAATGAGAGACAAAAATTTTGCTACACCCTCTCATCTTGACAGCGTTTATACAAGGCACTTTTCACTTCAACTGCGCCTGACAGAAGAATTTATTTTTTTGAGATGATTATTACAGTTAACAACCAATAAATAGCTTTTATAAAACCGTATAAGAGAGTTGCTATGGCAACCTGGAACTCATTCCAGCAGCTAGAGAGGACAGCGTTGACATTTCTGATGTGGCAGACAAACTGTCAGAACATTTCAAAAAATGATTACGAATGAAATTCAGCACGCATTAACCCCAGATCGGTTTATATAACGTCTCATGTAAACAGTCCACTGAATCTTTCAACCGGAATAACAAAAAAGTGTGCACTTAGGTGGTACTCAAGACTGGAAAAATAAATCCAGTACGGTTCTGTATGTTCAGGGAAAAAATTACTACTGTCAAATAAAAATAAAGAAAATAAGAACAAATAACTTAAATACAAGTACCAGCACAAATAAATACTATTGAGCAAACATACTAATAAAATAAACAATGCTTTTCAGGTTTTTCAGGTAGGTCTAACTTTAGTTTTTAGGTAGAGAAATTGAATAAAGTAATCAAATGTAAAATAATTGCATATTTCACTGTTTAAATTAAAGACTAATCTTTATTAAACTTACATAAGCTATTCAATCATGAGCAGTGTGTGATGTCTTTATCTTTTTATTGTTTGACATTAAACAGAGTAAAGGTTACTGCCCCTTTAAGACCTAATGCACAGATATGTGTCGTCTTTCTGGACTGTATAAAGTTCACTTAAGGCATATTCAGACTATGGCTGTGTCCGAAAACCTAGGCTGCTGACTCGTTGCCTCGCTGCCTTATCAGACAATGGCTTGTAAGGCAGTGTTTTGTACATGAAGGCACCTCACGAAACTAATTTCGGACAGAGTTCTAAGGCAGTTTAACAGTTTAATGATGTACAGCAAAATAGAGCGAGCTTTGGTGAGAACTAAACACATATTTAATCACTACATTAGTAATTTCACACTAGAAATGACATCAGAAGTAGAAAATAGTGGTAAAAAACTTACATTTACACACAAACTGACCAGCAAACGCAACTTTCGGACGCCATATTTTTCCCCCAGCTCAACTATCACTGAATGAAAAGCACAGCATTGTGGGATACCAAAGGCAGCGAAGGATACATGTATGCTGCCTTTAAAAATCGATCAGATGAAGATATCTCAAGAGACAAGAAGTGAAGCAAACAATAGATTCGGACTAGCTTCCTGCCTTCAAATGTGTCCTCTGAAGGCAGCATTTTCCAGGTTTCGGACACAGCCTTTGTCTGATTGGATACTCATCAAGATGGACATGTTGACATACTTTTTGTGTGAGTTTGTCCGTTCAAGGGTAAGGCTTGAAAGATAACGCAATATTTGCGCGCTGTGAGACGTTTGCGCACTCTCGGATGAGTGCACAGAGACAAATCTTTTCACAGCGCGCAAGTTCTCACTCGCGTCTTCTGGCTCTACAACTGGGTGCTGATGATGGCGAAATGCCTGGTCATATTCGAACATATGGCAGCACTCGCATGCACTGAACAGTTTACAAAGAGAGACCACTTTGCCCACGTTTTTCTTTAATTGTCGCTGTTGTTGTAGTGTATCACTGAGAAGCCAGCATGTGTATCCATTGACAGAAACATACATAAAGCATTATTTTCAAGTTACAACCCATATTAAAGATGCGTCATCAGATGTGAGAAGAACCGCCGTGCAAGTGCGTGCCGGCACCTTTTACACGGCACCCCTGCTCTCGTCAGACGGCAACCCGGTTGGGAAACGCTGGTATAGACCCAGCTCCCAACCCAACTTTGAGAATAGATTAACAGTGTTTTTTTTTTTTTATCGCCCGATAAGAGTCTCACATTAACACAGCATGTTAACACCGATAACGGACCACCACTAATATATATATATTATATATATACACCACTAATTTTATATAAAACAATATATACAACTTTAAATGACACGATACAATTGAAGCAAATAAAACAAATGTTGACCTCATACCTTGTGAGTTGACGCAAGCCACAGTTTGAGTCCTGGTTCCATTTCCACAGTTCCCTTTTCTGGGAGCACAAGCGCTCTCAAACAGCACCTGCCACAAAAAACACACCGGATCCTCACAGGGCATTGACTCCAGGAGATGGGCACAGTTTTCTGTTCCAGATCCTTCCTCCAGCACCTCTCTCCTCCTCTGCTTGTAGCCTGTGAACAGAGCGAGAGACAGGTGGATTAAGGGTATTGTGAGGGGAAATGAGTGGCAGTTTCTGGCCAATGAGTTCTGAACTGAATTTCTAGCGGTGGCTAAATATACCTGTAATAGAAACTCATTTTAAAAGGCTTTATGTCACAGCTTTTGTTAGCATGTAATAAATTCTTCCTCTTGCTCTGCAGAAATTTGCCTGAATACACTCTTATCATTCACTAATTTGTAAAGCTATGAGCTATGACTGCAAACAGAGATGCCAGTCATGACTGGAATAACACTGAAATATAAAGATTTTACGCATACGAGTACTGATTAAACATGAAGGCAAAACATTGTTCTAAAAAATAATAATCATTGTTGTCTTTTAATTGTAGTCCAGGGGGGGGCAGTTTGAATGAATATTTCACAAATTGGCATACGTCCTCAAAGCCAGCTCTGGACGACTAAAATATGCATTACAGTGCAGTGCTTAAGCAAGAAAAAAAAAGATGAATCAGGCAATACTCCAAGCATAATTTATCAAACAAGATGGTCTGATGGCTAACAGGAGTTGGAATGCTAGCTGTCTGGATACCATCTGATCCTGTTTATGGTGTGTGATGAGAAGATACTAACTCCTCATATCTTTGCTCCTTGACTATGTGCATGCCAGTAGAGAGATTTGGTTCATCTCACACCCCTGCAGGGGGGCTTGACTCTGCAGTCCTAGGAAAATCATAGTGTCAGCCAAACCTTTGAAATAAATCAAAACACCCTACAGCTTTCAACATTGCTTTAACACAAAATAAACTCTACAAGACATGAGTGCATTGTGTGAAGAGAGCTCTGAATATATCACATATATAATTTAAACCTTAAGGGATTACCAGTTTGCTTCACTTAACACAAAATAATTAAGCAGACATGAATAACAGTCTGTATCTAAGAACAGATGTATACCACATCATTTTGTAGGCTGCATGTGAACCAGAATTCATCATATGAAGAACCCATACAACTAGTCTATATTCTCTATACTGTACGCATTCAAAAAAAGGACATTTTCCGTGAAAACATGTCTTTTTCTCTCTGGAGGCAATATGTTTTATAGCTTTTTCTAAACCAACATTTGTTTCCACACTACTAGATAATAGGCCAATATAATTTTTTTCTGTATCTTAGGGATTTTTGTGATGTGGATTTTAAACACTGGTTCAAATGGTTACACTTTAGTTTAGGGTCAAATTTTGACCGTTGTCTCAAAAAACTCTCAATTACTGCTTAGTAATAGTTAGTAAGGTAGTTGTTACTTTTAGGTATTGGGTAGGACTAGGGGATGTAAAATATGGTCATGCAAAATAAAAATAAAAATAAGGCATTAATATGTGTTTTATGAATACTAATAAACCACCAATATCCTGATATGCATGCTAATAAGCATCTAGTTAATAGTGAGAATTGGACCTTAAACTAAAGTGTTACATTTTCAATTTATCCCTAAATGTGTATAGTAATTTAAATTACGGTATAAGGAGTTAAAATCTTCCCCACTACAGGGTAAATGGTTATATTTTGTACAGGGATTTATTAATAACATTTAAATAATAAAAAAATATATTTTTTACCATTTTATCCATTATGCATAAATCCTATTTCAGACATATGAACAGTGATACAATAAAGTGGAAACTGGTTATTTTTTTTACAAAATATGGTTATATACACTACTGTTGAAAAGTCTCTTATGTTCACCAAGGCTGTGCTATGCTATGCTGATTTGTTGCACAAGAAATTCTGATAATCATCAATGTTGAAAACTGTTATGTACAATAAATGTTACTTGAGCAGAAAAAATAAGGCTATTAGACTGATTTCTGAAGGATGTGACACTGAAGACTGGAGAAATGGAAAAATAGAAAACAGAAAACAAATAGAAAATAGTTATTTAAACTGCTATAATATTTCACAATATTCCTGTCTACTATATTTTTGACTGAATAAGGTGAGCATAAAAGAATTCTTAAAAAAAAAAAAATTTTAATCTTACTGATCCCAACCTTTTGAACGGTAGTATTTTGTGACGATGGTTTATGTATGTAATGTTTTATCATTTATTATTTTTATAATTTGTAATTATGTATACTGTACATAATAGGGCATTGATTTGAACCTACAGCACATTAAAATGTAAGTTTTGTTAATTGAAGACAAAGCATGATAGGCTGAGGGTGTAACAATCAACATCCTGCACCTCTGAACCCCAAAAGCAGACACAGTTCACACGCCAACGGCCATGTTTCTGGACCAAAAGGAATGCATGGACGGCTGATGGCCTCCTCCAAACTGTGAAAAACTATTTGGTGGAGACACATCCCTGTGGATATTAATAATTGAAAGGTTCACTGGAGCTATCAGACTTATTCATAGGAAAGACTGGTGGGCTGCAGGCATCGTTTCACTTCCAATACTTTAGAACCTTATCAGTCCCACTTCAATGCTCCATACTTACATTAATGCTAGATAGAATTTGCCATTTACAATAATTACCAAGCCTGTGTTCAATTCATTCTTCCTCACACCCAAGATCACACAAAGAGGATCAAATATGACTGTGGGCAATTGCAGATTTGTAATGCACTAGAAACTTTAATAAAAACAATAACAAACAAAAAAATAAATACATCCATGACGCTCCTCTGATAAAATCTATGTTTATATATGTAGGACAGAAGTTCATTTTTCTATTTATGAAAGCTCTAGGCTCTGGAATTCTGCATAGTTCATCCAATATCAAAGATCAAACGACACTCTCTGAAACAGCAGTATAAGGTGTTGAAGTGCTTGACAACAGTAAATAGGCTTGTCTAACGAGGTGCAGTCTAAACAATGAATAAAGAGACACCCTACCAGACAGTCCCATGGGGAAGACACATCACAACATCTCCGAGCAATCGGTTTAAATGGAAAGCAAATCTTTCTCAGATGGGTCTCTTGAGTAGGGATGCAACGATTATAGATTATGCATTCATTAATTTCACAACAATGTATAAAATCACGTTATTTTTTGCTACTGAACCAGAAAGAGCACAGTTACCATATATAATACACAAAATAATAATAAAAAGACAAAAGTCCATCTCTCCCTTTGGAATTCAAGAAAGGTGACATCTCATGTCAATATGAGGTGGATAAATTGAACTGTTACTGTCACCAACTGTCATCCATATGTATTCATTTTTTTAATGATTAATCTCATTTTAAATGTGGCCTGAGAAAGTCATGTCTATTTTATTGGTTGGTTTGTATGCGCTGTGGCTGGCGCTGAGCCAAAAACGACGCACTCGATGCTTTTCAGGAACAGAAAAAGGTTAAGGAGAAAATGTTTTTATTGTAATACTCTTTCTTTATTTTACTTAAAAGACTTGAAAAACCTTACTTAAACTTAACTTAACTTTAAAAACAAAACAAAAAACCTTGTACACATTACTGGTATATTGTAATATAAAATAAATATATATATATAAAGATTTACAGTGGCAGCTCAGAGATGTACAGCAGCATTTAAGTATGTAAGCAGAAATTAAAGCTACATAGTCTTCAATATGCAATATACATCGATTGACAACTACTGTATATACTTTATTCAAGAGCCGTTGGTGATTTTTCTCTTTGTTTTTAGTTGTTTTATTTACATAATTTTAGAGGTGAGCTGTCCCTTTAAGGACCAGTGTTCACAATCACTAGGCAGCGCTGCTATGGCCTGCTCGCATCTCATATACAAACGCGCGTAACCGACTGTGATTATATACAGTATGTTAACCTTGTGTGCATATGACAGTATTAGCGAAAGACTACTTAGTCCAGTAATCACGTGTTTGGCAGGCGCTCACGCTCAGCAAATGTAAAACGCAAATTAAATTTTTAACCGGCAAGGCTTTAAAAAGCGGCTAACACCCCCTATCTTTAGTGCATATGATTGGATATTTGCTTATATCAGTGCGTAGACTCACGGGCACACTCAAAAAGAGACAAAATAAACTGAGAGAAATATTTGAAATGAAGAGAAATAGAAATTAATTAAATGCAAAACCAAAAAAAAAAAAAAAAAAACGCAATTTACAAGCGCGTATTGAACCGTGAATGCCGTACCGAACGTTTCAATATTATACTGAGTATTGCGACATCCCTATTATTTACCAATTAACTCATTTAAAGATTTTATCTTGGACACAGATTGTGTCCATGTGTCACCTATCAATGGCATCATACCGGTGTTACCCTCGATTTTTATTTTTATTTTGTAGTAACCATGGAAGCACCAAAGACGGATATAATATATTGTGTTTTATTAGACAGGTGAGCCACTCTTTGAATACGTTCATCAACAGAAATCATTGTTATATAGCTCAACACAGTTAGTCATTGTTTAAATCTCGTTTTCTTGATTTACCACGAATACCATGTTTTACCATGCCTATTATTGATCTAGCTTACAGCAGTGTGCAACAAGTGTCTTAAAGTAGCAGCAAACGCAAAGAATAGCCCACATATGCTTCACCAGAAAAGGCACAAGCGCTCGTCTGCGGGATAAAAGCCACAATATATATAGTGTCTTTAAATGAGCAATTCTTTCAATAATCATATGAATTTATTTTAAACCTTTATTTTGTCTCAGTAAAGCAGGAGAATGATTAAAATGCAGCATTGTCTTGGAATTATTCTTACGCAGTTGGAATTATTCTTACGATTGCCCAGAATGAGTCATTTCTGATTGAAAGCCCCACTTATGTATGATTGATTCATGCGACATCAGTCTGCCCTCTGCTAAATTCTCTCATTATAGGGCAGTGCTCAGCCAGCTCGCTGCAGTGACAGATGTTATTACCTTTCACCAAAAGTGGTGTCAGTTTTAGATACTGTTACCTCCGGCTTAAGCTCAGTGGAGAGGTGGTACATTCATCAGTTTTATTCAATATTTATTAATAAGAGAGCACTTTTTTATATCATTGATGACACTTCACTCCCATGTTGTCCTACCTTTTCGTCCATGTGTCTCCAAGCAGTTGTCGTGGAGACAGGACCCCCAGGAGGACCAGGATGAGAGCAGGCACAGCTGCGGGCACGGTATGGAGCAGGGCTGCACCGCAGACGGCAACTCTCCCGTGCACAGAAGCCCACTTACAGGCCTAGACACTACAAAAAGACAGACAGACAAAGACGTACAGTAATAGTGAGAAAGAATCCATATGACAGGCAAGAATTTTCTTGACAAAACATAATTCAGCTTAAGTATAAATTCTGATCTTTCATGCTAAGCACCAATTCCAGACAACAACAACAACAACAACAACAACAAAATAAATAAATTCCAAAGCCATTGTAAACCAATGTAAGTATTTAGCTTAGAGTCACAATGTAATAGAAGTAGTGACAGAACAAATTCTTCCATATTGTGGCATACATCCGGATTATGGAAAAAGAACAGAATGCACTCGGTTCTGTCCATCAATTGTTGATTAAATGAAGGCAGATTTGAATGCAAGGGTTAAGGAGTGTGACTTAAGTATGAGTCCGGCATTCCTTTCCAAATAGTTCCCAATAAGACCAGGAAGATGAAGCAAAAAAGTAAAAAGGTTTTGCATTGACGTTACGTTGCATTGATCCTCAATGTGACTTTTGTCAAAAATGTGTTCAAAAGTTTGCAAAGCTCTTGAAAGCCTTATACTTTGACTGTGTTCTGTTAACATCAGTGTGAGTCTTCTGGGTCAGGTGGAAAGCAAACACGACTGTTGATTTTCATTGATCTATATCCTCAAACAACATTGATTAAAAGGAGTCATCTTCATCTGTAAGCCTTTCGCAGCTCAGCATGTTTCAAATCCTTCCAAACACTGCTTTGACTGGCTAGTGCAGCTCCTTAAAATTAATATCAGAACAAGGTGACTCCTTTTAACTACCTCTAATCTTAGCTTTTTTACCGGCACTGTTACGCGACCAACGCAGCCCTGAAGGGTCTGCAGAGACCGTGTCAACTAGACTCTCTGTGAGGTCCTCATCGTCACGTCATCCTTAACAAACCTGTCTCCTGTGGGATAACTCGGATCTTCAATCAGATGGAACTGGACAAATATTCATATCACATAAGGGGTCACATTTATTCACATAAGGGGTCACTAACTTTATCAATTCATTTCAGTGTAACATGTTTACTGCTGAACCATACAATAAATGTGTCCTATGGTGTGGCATAAAATAGCAAAAATAAGAAAAAAAAAAAAAAAACTATTTTCATATAGTGCTATTCATTTAATATTAAATTATGAATAACATTATTTTTCCCTGTGATTCCCCCCCCCCCCCCCCCGTAAATACGAGACAAACCTTGCTATCATCCTTTCAAAACTGCAGAAAATTATACTATTTTAAGATGAGTGATGAATATTTCTGCCCTACTGCAAAACTCAACTGTTCTTTTAAGGTATTTTGAGATAAAAAACAAATCTGTGGTTGTTTTATGTGTCACACCATAGGACATTATGTCACACTAAAGGACAGAAATGGTAGTTATTGCATTAAAGAAAGTGAGGGATATTGCATTAAAGTATTTTCATTTTTTGACTTTGAATGTGGCAAAGCAAAAATTTTATTTTATTTTTTTAAATCAACAAAATGAACGGAGACAACTAGCAATTATCTTTGAAAATGTAACACCCCAAAATCTTTTTTAATGTAATTCATTTGTTTGTTAAAGCTGCTGTCCGTAACTTTTTTTGTGTTCAAGATTTACAAAAATTATATAATGAGAATGTAAAACATGAATCCATTTTCCAAAATGTGTTTTTGTCTTACCCTGAATCACTATGGTCCACTTATAAGTATTTAGATTGGGACTATTTCAGGCCAGACTGGTAGGTACCACTGCGGAGGAGCACAACAGTCCCTGCGTGATCCGCCATAGACATAAACAGAGAGAAGTAGCTCCGGCTGCAATGTTCTTCCAAGATGCATGCAGTTCTGTTTATTAACCACTAGAGTGCAAAAAAGTTACGGCTGCAGCTTTAAAGAAGAAATACAATTTCAGTTTGTTAAATTATTAACCATGTTGATCATTTACAATGATTATCGTTTTGCTGCTCATTTTGAGGCTGCTCGTTTTGAGGCATTTTTTCGATTTTACCGTATTTATTTATCGTTTTCTTAGTATCTCCTCCCTTCTGTGTGAATCTGTTCTATACTTCTGTGTCCTCGCCCTCCCATTTACGTCTTTCCCTTAATTCTTTCTGTCTCAAAAACAAAAATCACATTTTATACTTATTTTCATTTCATTCATTTTAGACTGAGTACACCCAGCCTGATCTGCCGGCGATTTGATTTCGCCTTCCAACTAAGTCTGGAAACATTTACATTAATTTCTTCTGCCTCTGTTACACTTTTGCGGGTTTCTCTATTGGTTGGTTATTCGTTATTAACACGATGACAGATAGAGAAGTGATGGATCGTTGCCTGTTAATCATGCCTCTTGTGGTGTGATTGGTTGAAGGATTATCCAATTGCGTACAGATTCTTTTGAATAATGCTCGTTTATCCTGCTACTTGTGCAGTAGAAAATAGACTCCCGGACCAATGTTCAATCTTAAATTGAGCTTGGTCTGGTGATAGCCAGACAACTTTATAACAGTAAAAAATATATATTTTTGAATTATTTAAACGATTGTGTAGTTTAACATTTTAATTCAAAAAACCTAAGTTAGGGACGTCACACCAAAGAACAACAAAACGTAATACTTTTATAGTGGTTCCAAAAAAGTTAAATAATTGAACAATTCCGAGACAAAAACTAACAATGTGCACACATCATGGCATTCTCAGGAGGCTTTAGCAACATGACCTTAAATTAGGTCCTTCAATTTATTAAAGTTGTCAATTTATTAAAGGCTACGGCGTCACACCGGAGGACTAAAACAGGCGAGAGGCGAGAGGTCTGGGAAAAAAAAAAAAAAATTGTGAATTTAATGGATTTTCATTTTTACAAACCAATATCAATTCTAAAATACCAAGAATCAGTCATCCTGTTTTCATTTGAATGAATGGAACATTATAGTGCGCCTCCAACCAATAAAGCGCAATAATCTTTGTGCTTTGTTACTACTGATATGAACCAAAATCTCTTTAAAATCAGATTTCAAATGACGTCCATTTTATTATGAAATTCAAAAACATAAATACCATTTTGGCTCTGTGGCACGAGATTGCTCTAGCTTAATACCAGTTACAGTGCGAAATAAACATGAATGAGCATCTGAAAGTGTATTAAACGATACAAGAGTACAACTTACAGAAATCCGTAAATCGCTAAATCAGTGTTTCAACTGTGGAAAGACAGTTAGTAAAACAGCTTGTAAACAATGCCATGTAACGTCACATTTACCACCAACACCCCCCCCCCCCCCCCCCAAAAAACAAAAAAACAAAACAGACCCTATCCAGTGTCCATAAACTCGTTAGTCAGCTAGAAAAATTAAGACTACAGAGGAGCGTTTTGCTAAATACATGTACCATATTACACCATATAACCTATGATAAAATCAACACGTATAGCTGAAAAGATGCACAGAAAGTTGCATATTTTTGTACAGCCATAGCACTGAACTCACTGTCAGTTAGACATTGAACCTTACCCTCTTTTCTGTGATGAGGGGTGGAGTTGTCTGGGACCTGGACGCAGTACAGCTGCCTGGTCTGAATCCCTCCACCACAGAGAATGCTAACGTTGTTAAGCCTTCTGTCCTGCTGGCTGAGGAGAGGGGCCACTTGACAGTCCCCCCAATCTGTGCTCTTCCACACATACCTGGAGAACAAAAGCACGCACCCGCTGTGGTGAAACACGCTTCTTTTGTTTTGGCCCTATAGTCTCATTATATCGTGCTGGGCTGCTCTCAAAAGTTGCAATGGATAAATGGTCACAGTGAGCTGCCGCTGAAAGATACTAATAGGCTTAGTGTCCCGTTTTCTGGTAGGAAACCATCTACTAATGAAAATGCATTGACTAAGCAAAAGTGTTATGATGCATAAAGCAGCAGTTTTAATGAAATAACAGTCTGCTGCTATTGATCAAAAACCTCATCTCATTAATTAGCTTCTTTTAATCTTTGCAATGCTTGGATGCAACAGGGGTTCAGTAAATAAATACTTGAACACAACACTCGAAAAATCCTTTAGTAAATTGTTTTAAACTTTCACATACAATAGAAATGAATCATTATTTCTGAGGCTAAAATACAAACCTAGGACAGTTTGGAAGTAAATCTCCGATGATGTTGCAGGCTTCCTTTTCTTCAAGAGCAGCGCATTCTTTGCCTAGTCCAATAGGAGTTTGCATTATGCTTCGAGTCCTGACCCGAAAACCAGGCGACATATCTGATGCCCTGCATGTCTTTGAACATGGACTCCAAATGGACCAATCAGAGGTCTCGCAGTCTCTGGGCATAATGCACGACTGGAAGGTTCCAGGGCCGTTGTCAAGGGTACAAAGACTATGAGCAAGAAAACAAATAAATTAAGAATGAGAAGCCCTGGGGAAATATATTCAAACATTCCAATGCTGCCAAATAGAACAGAAGACAGTCTCAGCCATTTAGTGTTGAAAGAAGATAGTGAGAATACAGTTTCTAAAACGAGATAAACACCATCCATTGTTCCTCTACAGCTGCTCATTGATAGGGCATAATGAAAAACCTTTATACATTTTCTAGAGACGAATTTGTGATTCAGTTAAAACAAACTTATAAACAACAGATTATGAACCCAAAGCAGCAATTTTCAGCCAACCTTTCAGTGCTTACTTTGCATAATTAATAATATGAGTAGAGTGTGGCAAGCGAAGACTAAACTGATTATTGCTCAAAAATGTTTTCATTTTTCTTAATATACTTGAGTGATTGTAAAGCAAATGGGTGCATCTGATTTTTTTGCATAGCAAGACAGTGTAATGCATGTAAAGTGAAGGATATTTAAATGGGTTATTCACCTTTGTGTCCTACGAAGTAACGTCTGCAATATGAAATATGAATAAATGCACAACAAATTGGATATCTAATTAGCGATTCATCCGTATAAGTCAACCGATTCAATTACTTGTGTACATCATAATCCATGTGTGTAGCATTCATTTTCATTTCATTTTAAATGATAATTAGACTATAATTGGAAAATTGCAGAAATTGAACTCAGGTGGGAAATATTCAAATCACTGCATTTCATTAAGCATGCACGTAGGATTTACCAATGAATATGTTAATTAGAGTGAACGCTCTGTCTCACTGTAAAATAACATTGCGGCCTCTCTCCTGTTATGCTAGAACTATAGTAGACCTGTTAGACCCCATTCTGCTCTACCAACTCTCCCATCTTTGAACTGTGAATAAAAATCAGTGTTAAACAAATGTGGAATGAAAAACCCAGAAAGAATCAAAGACAACTGGTCCAAGAACACCCACATCGCTGGACCAAGATTCACATATAAAACACACACACATACTGTGTATATATATATATATATATATATATATATATATATATATATATATATATATATATATATATATATATATATATAATGATATAGATATACTATCAGAATATAGTCTTGCTGTCAGACAAAGATTCTCTCTCAGTGGAAATAAGACTCTCAGTGGAAATAAGCACAGAGACACACGCAACACCCAAGAAATGCAAAGTTTCACTACGTCAACTCTAATTTCATAAGCTTTTGTCTTCATAACCCAATGGCGGGTGACAATGCCAAAGTGTGAAGAATGAAGATTTGTATGTCAAAGCGTAGCAGCCTCTTTTCACCTGACAGGAGAATTAACAAGGGATGATCCCCACTTTACAGTCTGTTTAAAAAGACAGCTTTTTTGCTTTATGCTCTTACAGTTATACAACTGTTTGCACTTCACATAAGGCCATAAACCACCCATATAATAGAAACATTAAAAATATTCCTAAAAATTAAAATAAGGGTCATGATTTCATAAATCAAATTTGAACTTTTGGCTTACAAGAAGTCTTTGCACAATAAAAGTATCATCAAAGTTTCAGAACCCCGAACTTCCTCGGTAATCCAAAAACAGCTTTGATTGAAACCAAGCTCAAAAATAGCATTTCCGATTTTGTCACATTACTTCATCATAGTGAGACAAAAACTGCCTCTGCAGAAAAAGATCAACGCCTACTTCTGCATCCTTTGAATCTGTAGTCCTGCCCACCGATTCACACGTCATGAAGTAGTAATTACGAGAGAGACGCAAACACAGTATTACTCCAGAAACAAAGTGATGATTTTCGCTGAGGATTAAAAGACATTTTAAAGTGACAAAGTTGTGGGAAAGCCAAGCATCAACCTTCCCCAGTTTCTGTTGAAGCGAATTCAGAAATGACTTAAACAGCAAATCATCGACTGGCCTCCAGAAGGGAGCAGAATCTCATTGAGCCCCTGGGTAAAATGGCCAAATTTACACTTTAAAAAAAACATATTTACAGTCTGGTACAAATTGTGGTTTTGGTTTGTATGCTAATTTTGGCCTTCATGACAACTGTGAGGGGGGTGAAGCAATTTTATAAATATTCGTTTACATTATATAAAGCCTTAAAGTTCTTCATAATTAAGGGCATGGTCACTTTGATTGACAGGTGGATAGCCATTTATCCGCTGTCTGTTAGTCATCACGTCACCTCAGCTCCGCCAACGCCACGCCCCTTTGCCCATTTTATGTTATCCGGACGTGACGCGCAATGACGCGCTGACAAGATGGCAATGGCCAGCTCATTTCTACTTTATGCTTCAAAATTGCTCTTCAGAATCCTATGAGTTATGTCACGGACACTATGTCCATATTTTTATGCAAACACAGCATTGTACTGCTTTCCTTTTGATCCTAATATTAAGAAAGTGTGGAAGAACGTTACTTTTTACGAAGTTTCAGTCAGATTGCGTCAGTAAGGCTGTTTCGTTTGTTTGCTTCATTTTACTGTGGATAATTTTTAAACAAAAAACAGCTTAATACAGGCTTTTCAGTGAGCCTGAAGATAAAAGGGGATGCAGTGCAACCTAGATTAGCTCCGAAAGTAAAGTCGTAACACACAAGTATGAGTAATAGTGTTTTTACCATGTGTCACTTTATTTGTGTGATACAGATTGTTTGGCATGGAATGAGTATTAATACTGTAGCGCCACAGTCAAACTGAATAGCTGTGATAGTTTGGCATTTATAGGGTTAATGCTTTGGAATATGAAATGCGGAAGAAAGAATTTAGAGAATGCTGCTTTTGTTATTGTTTTGATCCAAGGCATTCACTGTAATCCTTAATAAAAGCTCAAGTGAGCGACATGTTCAGTTTTGTCATCAGTAAGATATTACAACAAGTTTCATTTCATTTAAAACACTACACTGAATATGACAATTTATGCACTTTTCAAATGATCAAAAGTGATAAATTATATATTCGATATATTCTTCGAACATGGACTGTCTCGATGTGCAAGCCAATGGTACTAACAAGGCTTGAGGCACAGCTCTATATAGCCGCATCTGCACGCATTTGTCGGGCCAAAAGTGGTCGTGCAAGGGCGTTTTCATTGTCACTTCCAGGGCTTGATTGGGCCTCTTTGGGGCTTCCTCAGGGCCAACACTCAGGTTTTTTTGGCCCGCCGAATACCTTGGTACAAAGCAGGCCAGCTCGGCCTTGAGAAGTGGTTACAAACTGGGGTTACAAAAAGAGTTTATCTAAGTCTTTGGAGGATTTCAAATACCAGCTGACATCATTCTGCATTAACGACTTTTAAAATAATTTTAGTTCAAAACTCACTTTCAGACAGCAGTGAGTATTTGAATAACTAAATAACCGCTGTAGATTGTTAATCACTGTATAAGGCAGAAATATTTATATGCCATGCAAAAGACTATTTGCCCTAACTATTACCATAGTGAAAATGGTAAATACGACCGCTTGAGGACATAGAGGCTATTACATTTTATTTATTTTATCTGTCAATTGGTATAATATCCATACAGCTCTGCATATAAAATAAAGCAACTCGTTTTTTGGGAGCATTCTTGCTGTTTCTCTTATAGAAAATATAACTGTACTGGGACTGTCACTGGAGAGAGTGCCAAAGCTGCTAAGGTCGCATTTTAGTTGGAAAATATTTAAAAATTACCATTCTTTCTAAATGTGTGGAACTAAACAGAAACAGATGTGAATATTGGCAAACACCACTTTATTTCTGTGTGAGTGTGACTAATGTAATCTCAACAAATTAATTATAATCAATGTATCACTTAAACTGTGATAAAAAATTTTTTAATTTTAATTCTTTCAAATCTTTAAGTAAACAACAAAAATCCCAACACACGTCCGTTTTATCATGCTCGTTTGCGATGTCGCTATAGTTTCCAGCGATTTCTTTCTGATTAGTTTTCTGATAAACTTCCATTTGTTGGTGAAAAGATGGGTTTGAATGACGTTGTTCCACAGAGGCGGTTTAAGGGTGGGTTTTAGTGAAGCCCTGAGGAGCTTCTGGCCCCACAGTGGAAATGCAGCGTGGTTTTGGGCTCGGTGCTAAGGGTCCGAGGCTAAAAGATCACTGGCTCCCTGGCTCGCACTGGCCCAACAGTGGAAACGCGCCATGCATAGTAACAATAGAATAAATAATAGATTAAAATAAATGATTACACTTATTTTAAACATTCTACTACTAACTCTAAGTAACTTTGCAACTACATGTCAGCTAACTCTTATTAGAGTATTAGTAGACTGTCAGTAGACTGGTAGGTTAAGGTTAGGTGTTAGGGTTCGGGTTAGTAATAGAAGTTGAATTGTAGTTGCCAAGTTACCTATAGTCAGTATAATGTCTGTTGGGGGACCAACAAGTAAATATTTAGTAAATATTAATCAGACAGTCTACAAATACTCTAATGACAGTTGACTAAAAATAAAGTGTTACCAAATAAATATATAAATAAAAAAATAAAAACAGATATGTAATAAATAATACATCTAACTGGACAGGAATATAATGTAATAGCAACTAAATATTTTCCTAATAATGTTTTACACGTTTAATATAGGCTACGTTTTTCACATATTTTGTTTTAATCCATGAAAACACAGATGCCTTTTAAATTTTACGATGGGGTCCTCACATGATGATGTATAATATTCAAAGCCCTGTATTAATAGACATAAACTACCTTAGATAGCAAACTGCAGCAGACAGCACCACGACACAGGTAAAATAGAGCAAAGACATGAAAGTCTCCATTTGAGTCAAAACCTTTATCATGAATGCCTGCGAATCAATAGTTTGCAAAGGAGGCATCTTTAAAGTCATGTTCAAAGCCTGCCTTCGTTCCAGCATTCATTATCCTCAGTTTGTAGGAAATCCATACTCTTTGTGAGAGAAGGATGAGCTACATCTCAACGACTTCTAATTCTACCAAGTGTGAGACCAAAACGAGAATAAAGCCCAAACTACAGCGTAACAGTGATTGACCGTCATTCCAAACTCTTACTATGGATGCAGAGATTGCAGCAAGAGAGTAAATTCAATCCATTCCATCACGCCAGCGTCTGTTCTGCTCAGAGAGCCAGTTCTCCCATGCTGGTGTTGCTGCTGCCAGAGGCATGTCTCTCTGCTCACCTTGTATAGTACGGCGGCGGGAAGGAGATTAATGGAGGACTAACCGATTTAGCTAGGCCCACTTCACAGAACCGCTTCAAAAATCCAGCTGCACAGCAATTCCTTTCACACAAGCAGCAGCAGTACCTTGCTTTCAAGAGCATAATCTGGGATTTAGACCTTAAAAGGGTTTATGTTCTCAGAGGGTTTGTCTTCCAGGCATACATTGCTTGTACACAGATTATTGTAAATTGAATAGACACGGCTGATGTGTCTGCGTACGTTCAGGCTTCTTACCTCAGCATGGCGTTCTTGCCGTCGCTGCGCATGCACCGAACTTGGCGCGTCTGGTAGCCAATTTCCACGTCCAAGCCCTTGAGGCTGTGATGGTGGTGGTGGAGGTGGTGATGGTGGTGCTGGGAGCTCTGGATATGCCGTTTCACGGTGTTCCTCTCGGTATCTCCTGTGCTGAAGTCGAGCATGGTCCTTCCGCTCATCCAGAGCCCTTTGTGTTGTGGCTGCCTGCACTCGCTCCAGGGGCCGACTTTAAGGCTGTAGTGATGCTCGCTTTCCCCGACCGGACAGGGCAAAAGTTTTGCGCAAATCCTCGTTTGGGTGAGGTTAGGGCAGTTAGCACCTCCATACATCGGCGCGGCTAGCACATGCCGGGTCCGATGCTGGAGACCCGTGCCGCATGTTCGACTGCAGCCGGACCAGGAGGAGAAATCGGACACAACGCAGTCGTGAGGGCAGGGGATCAGGCAGGCCTGCTCGAGCGCCGGTCGTGGGGAGAAGAACTCGCATATCCTCTCCGTAACCGTCGTGCGGTTTGAGGTGCGCACGCAATGGACGTTCCGTCTCTGTATGCCATGTTGGGCCGTGACGCACTCCACAGTCCGCGGTTTGAGCTCATTGGACTGGAAGGGGGCTAGAACGCACAGTCCCCATTCTGACGCCTCCCATTCGAAGAGATCCTGGTGCCACTCACACACTTTAAAACACGGCCTCTGGCTCTCGGGTTTGTCTGCATGCCGGCAGTTGGAGTGGTGCGTGGTCCAGCCTTCTGAGTGGATACACCACACTGTCCTGGACTGAACCCCACCAGTTCCGCATTCTTCCCCCATACACCTGCCCCACTGACCTGGAAAAGGGGAGAGGAAAGAATAAAAAAATAGCTCTCCAACTTTTTGAGGATAATTCATTCATTCACATACATAAATATCTCAGCATTCATAACTATGAGCTTAACCCAGTGCATGCTCATAAATCATGAGGATATCTGTGATGGAACGCATCATCTGGACAGCATCGTGCTCTACTTTAAAGGATTAGAACACCCAAAAATAAAATTCGGTCATTACTTACCTTCATGTCTTTCCAAACCCATATGAATTTCTTTAAAGCACCAGTAAGATATTAACTCCATATACTTTGGTTTATTTATTACATAAAGCCATCGTATTGCATCAGACTTTTGTCATTTTTAAAGCCTGACAGACCTCAATGAACGTTCACAATGTGAGGAAAAACTACATTATAAAATCAGACATTTTACATAGTTTTAGAAAACTTTGGACTTTTATGTAAAAGTCCTTACACTTAATTTCTTTAAAAAATGTATTACTGAACACGGTCTTTTGGTAGTGTATCATATATCTGGAGAAAAACAAACAAAAAAATAACTTAAAATAAGTGCAATACCATTACAAACAATGCTAAAATATCAGCTGGGTGTTCTAACACCTAACACCCATGTATATTGTATTTTCATTGTACAGCAGATAAAGAAATAATTAAATGTTTATTTTGCAATAGTGAGCAAACACATGGAACAGATAGTGGCAATTATTGTACTGTACCACCTGTGCTTTTTGGGAGTACTTATAGTATTTTAGCTTTTTGTTTCTTTCTAAATTGATGGGCACATTAAAAGCTCATCTGTGCAAACTGAAAATAGAAGGTATAACAAAAAAGGTTACCAAAAAAATCCATTGTATCCGAAAAGCAGCACACTCAGCTACAACATCCTAAACTGCTGAATAGTATTGTAGCTCACTGGAGCACATCATTAAATCTTTTTCACGAAACACTGCCACAGGTTTACCACAACACCATGGTTTTATATTTAACTGAAGGAATTAAACGTCTCTCACGCACTTTCCTAAGCCAAAGTGTGTAAAATAGCTAATAACACGTAAACACCATCATTTCACGTTCATTCCCCTAAAGAAGCCAAGCTAATACCGACATTTAAAGGCATTTCAATGCCTCCCACAGATGCCCTCCCCTGAGTCTATAGATTGACTACACATGCACAAATGGATCAAGATTGATTTTCCCTCTGTTATTGTACCTGCGTATGAAAAAGCTTCAGGATAAAACCACAAGATTCAGTTAGTGAATGCAACTGTTGTGTTCTTTAGATTCACACTTGAAGCTGAAGTGTGTCATTTCAGCATCACAAGCGTCGCAGAATGAAATTGCAAAAATAAGTGCCGTTTACAAACTGATAGTTTCGCCCCAAATACACACTATTGGTTAAGTCTATGTTGCTGTATTTGACTGGTCATCATAGCCAGGGGAATCAACCTACAAATGGCTTATTTGTAGTTTTATCTGCATATTAAGTGGGTTAAACACAAAACAAATGATAGGCCAAACATCACCTTTAAATTCAGAAGGCAAACATTATATTGCACACAGACCGCAGATGAATAAACTTCTCAGTCTGCAGACACTCTCAACCTCAGAATCATATTCATAGACATTAGAGTGTGAACTACAGCTTGTGGGGCTTTCCAGAAACGAGCAGGCACAGACTCAACATGGTTGTTTGTAACGCTGAACACCCATTTCAGAGTGAAGGATCAAGAGTGGAGCAAATATCTACAATTCAGACACTACAATCCCACTTTATGTGGTGAGAGAGGTTTATATGTCCTCAGACCTGCAAACTCAGGAGAGGTGAAAAAGTGACATGTTTACAAACTTGTATTGTTGTTGGAAGGGTCTGGGGACATCCTCCAGAGGAGAATTTAGTTTTGTGATTTTTACATGTAAACAAAGCATTCTGGTGCACTCTGGAAAATTTGCTTCAAAAAAACAAACAAAAAACACACACAATTTTTACAATTGGATTGGATTTACAAACGTGTGATTTGTTTAACAGTCACATGGCTAATTTCCACATAGAAAAAAATCTCTCTCAACTAATGCTGTACTACAGAGAACCCCAGTTGGTACGTAATTATATTATTAAAGGTTAAAATGACCTTATGTGTAGTCTACTTACATTTAAATTACACAAAACGATAGTCTTTTTTTTAAAATATATGAAAACATTTACGATTCCCACCCGATTCTTGTAAGAAAAAAAAAAAAAAACCCTCTTTGGATCTACACGATTCACATGAATGAGATATTTTGATTCAAAATGGTATAATAGACATACCGAAATCTTTGTCATTCAGGAATGAGATTGCTTGGATGTCTGAATCGAGATTACAATCTTTTAATGATTAATCATGCAGCTCTAGCTTCACATGAAGCAGAATTACAGCAGAATTAACCCAAGCTAGCATATCCGAACAATATATGGTGTTCCGGAAAGAATCAGCAAGCTTGAATGAATCACTTCAGCGATTGATTCACCTATTCACTCAAAGACTGAATAAAACAGCATTTTTGAACAAATCGGTTGAGTGAATGTTCAATACGATTTTGTTTAAATCCTGAATGAATCACTGTTTTGAACAAATCGGTTGAACAATTTATTAAATGATTCCCTCATAAACTGTCACTTGTAATCAAATATTGGAGTACCAATAACTTGTGGGAAGAGTCAATGAAAAGCTCTTCCCCCACCACTATTGGATACTGAAGTCCAGCTGGACAAAAAAAAAACACAAGCAGAGTGATACAAAGACTTAAAAGTCACAGTATATACTGTATGTATCAAGTAGCAACCTCCAGCAGTTTCTCTTGAAGCCAATACGGAAGTGATTTAAACTGCAATTCCTCGACTGGCCACTAGGGCTCCAGAAGGGATTGCACCAAACAATCTCCCGACAGAAGGGAGCAGAATCGTATTGAGTCCCATGTTAAAATGGCCAAATTTAAAGCAGAAAAAAACATATTTACAGTCTGGTACAAATTGTGATTTTGGTCTACATGGCTAATTTTGCCCTTTTTGACAACTGTGAGGGGGGTGCATTTTTTTATAACCCATTTGTTTACATTATATAAAGCCTTAAAGTTCTGCATAATTAAGGGTGTGGTCACTTTGATTGACAGGTGGATAGCCATTTATCCGTTGTCTGTTGCGTCACCTCAGCTCCTCCCACGTCCTGCTCTTTGCCCATTTTCTGTTATCCGTGCTTGAAGCGCAATGATGTGCTAACAAGATGGCAATGGCCAGCTCGTATATACTTTACACTTCAAACTGCACTTCAGAATACAATGGCTGATGTCACGGACACTACGTCCATATTTTATCAGTCTATGGTATGCATATGTAATATGAAAATGGTTCAGACAATGTCTGGATCAAAAGTCGGACTACGCCTAACTAATGATTTGGGCTAAGGCGTTCAGTTTGCAGAACTGACATGAAATATCCTTAACATGTGTACACACACACAGCTGCTGATTGTTTGATGATCCAGCCAGCTCATAAAATCTGTGAATCACTGATCCCTAACAAGCCACTCTCAATCCACTGCACCTGGTCAGCACAAGGTGTTTCCGCACCCCAGCCTCATCCCAGCCAGTGCGGCTGTTCCAGCACCAGCTGCGCTGCGCGGGTGATTTATAGCAGCGTGATTCAGAGTGATTACACTGACAGAGCAGCAGCAAACACAACAAACCGTTCCTTTCCAGAGATCTACACCTCCAGGGTTGGATAATCACACAGTCCATCAATGGCCAGGCCCTTCTCATCCCACTGCCCCTCTTTTGGATTCACCTACACCCAGTGGCATCGCCCCATTCATTACAGCTTTTGTAACAACATCAAGGCATCAGAACGGAGCTTGACACATCAGGAGACCTATTCATTTCACTCACAGCCTGATTGCACACAAATGTGATGATTGTTTTTATTATTACAAGTAAAAAAAATATACCACTTACATGCTAAAATAATAATTTACTCCGAAATGTTACATTCAAGAAGTTATTTAAAGGTGCTGTGTGTAAGTTTTCGATGGTATTAAAGCATAAAAATACCATACCTTAATTCCTCAAATAAAAGCCTGTAGTCAATTAAATGCCGGCCCTCTGATAGTGGCCGGGGCGTGGTCAGCACGAACAAATAAAGGCCGGTCTCAAATTAAGGCCGGGGAAAATGTGTGGATAATCTCCTAAATGTCTTTCATTTAATGCGCATTCAAGTTGATCGTAATGTACAGTAGGGTTGTTCCCGACATCACGATGGAGCGCAACTATCCTGATGCCAAGCGCCACCGTTGCGAGTCTTGAAAGTGGGAAACACACTAATCCTGGTCTCTTCTATAGTTAACCTAAGCACTTTGCAGGGATTGCTCTGTAAATTAAATTGAGTGATAAAAATAACTGATGCATATATGCCATTTTAAATAGGCTACTGTAGTCTATGAGAGATGAGACGTCTGTGAAAATACTGTGTCAGGCAGGCTACACATATTGATCTTCACAATAATAGCCTCTTGTCTTTTTATATGTATTATGCTGCAGTTAAAATATGTTATTTTGTACAAGAAAACAGCATAGGCTTCAAAATAATGTTGTTGAAATATTGTAAAGTGGTCATATGAACTAGGCTACACGAACGACCGTTTAAAAAACAATATGCAAAATCAAAATGAAATATATCCATAATTGATTGAGAAAAGTGCACGCAACCTATTGGAAGCACGGATAAGTACCCTAATTAGTTGGGTCAGAAAAATAGCGAAATTATAGTTTTTAAGTATAAAAAATATGTAAAGCGACAGGCTATTAAAATAAAAAGTGCTTAAAAGTGCTCAACTCCTCTTAAGTGGAAGGAGTCTTCCCTCACGTGCAACCAATATAGAAAGCAGTTGGTTTAGAAAAATAATGAAATATAATAATGAATAATAATAATTTTCCTCATGTGCAACCTATATAGAAATTAAGTGCAGAATAAACATTTTACCTTTTTCAAACTGACTCAATTGTGGCTACCGATTAGGCTAATTCTGACCCAAATTGCTCTGTCTGGCTGTTGTAAATGGTGATATTTTTGCAAATATTTCTTAATAAAAAAACCGACAATCTAAAAAAGTTTAAAAAAAGTCAAAAACTGTTTAAGATGACGAGTGAGTTTGACAGAAACTATTACTTGAGATACTGAATTGTCTTTATTGTCATTGCACATTAATCTACACCAAAATGTGTTATGCAGCTCCTATAAAAAATGTATTTTCAACAGTTTTAGATCTTTTGGTTGTGTTGTCAGTTTAGCCCAAATGTTTGTACATTTATTCATTTGGCAGACACTTTTATCCAAAGTGACTTACATTTGAGGCTTGATTTTATTGCATGTTTATATAAACTCCGTTCACTATGCCTTGCGTTTTATTACTAAAATAAACAGAGAAGTTTGAAAAATTTCCATCAATATGCAAATTATTGTGCAACTTGAAATTAACTGTTAAGCGAGGAACTAAATTATTCATGACTATATCTCCATGCTGAATCCTGTCGTGTTTAATTTATTCAGTCTAGCGAGTGCTTAATTATTGAATTCGTATATAAGGCACCTCATGTGGTTATAAACTTGTAGTCAATCCATCTTTTACTGCTCTTAATTTCATCCAGGTGTCTGTTTGGACTGATGAGAAACATTGATGAGTGATGTTTAATTACTTAATAATTGTGTGGAGTTCAGTCAGCTGCAGAGCAACACAAACACAAACATCTCAGGCTCTTTCAGCCAGATGGAGCTACAGATAACACTCCAGATGTTTGGAGGTGAGGTGCATGCAAGAATTGTTAACGGTAACATCTCTTAAATTGCACCCCCCCTCCCCCCGCCCCCCCATCCACACCCCTACCAGGTCTGTCAGTAAGTTCAAGTACAAAGTGCGGAAATGTTAACTCCGGTGTAAACGTACGTTCACAAAGTCAGCAGCAGTCTCCTGTCTGAGTGACAGCTTGTGATTTTAATGCAACCTCGCAGTGCTAAAATCACATCCAGAGAAAGCTTGTGCCCAGTTCACGTGATTTAAGCAAAAATATTACAATTAATCTGTTAGTGTGCTTAAGTGTTTCATTCACTGTCTCTTAACCATGAATAAATCATTTGCAATTAGCAAAAAATGAATGAAATGCTTTATCAGAGCATTAAAATAATATCTGATTTTAGAACTTAATTAGATGGAACCTAAAATATCATACATATTAATAATAAAGACTTAAAAAGTACATACTATACAGTAACACATAGCTGTGCCACATTTGTAGCTACCATCCATCACTTGAATTCAAAATATGTCCATTACTAAAGGCATGCTGGCATCACATAACACGAGGCTAAAACCGTGTCTACAACGGACGTGTGTGGTGCAATGCAATGCGACAAAATACAATATAATCCATTATATTCAGTGATGTTGTCCGCACTGGATTGGGATATGACACAAAACGACAATAAACTGATGCTTCATTCTATTTATTACGTACCGACCAACCGGCAACCTCCCCCAGTTTCTGTTGAAGCCAATACGGAAGTTAAACTGCAATTCCTCGGCTGACCACTAGGGACAGGCTCCAGAAGGGAGCAGAATCTCATTGAGCCCCATGTTAAAATGCCCAACTTTACAGCAGAAAAAAAAACATGTTTACAGACAGGTAGAAATGTTTATACGGCAATTTTTTTTCCCTTTATGACTACTGTGAGGGGGGTGATTTTTTTTATAACTCATTCGTTTACATAATGTAAAGCCTTAAAGTTCTGCATAATTAAGGATGTGGTCACTTTGATTGACAGGTGATAGCCATTTATCTGCCGTCTCTTAGTCATCAGGTCACATCAGCGCCGCCCACGTCCCGCCTTTTTGCCCATTTTCTGTTATCCGGGCTTGACGCGCAATGACGCGCTGCAAAGATGACAGCAGCCCGCTCGTCTCTACTTTACACTTCAAAACTGTACTTCAGAAGGTGACGTCACGGACACTACGTCCATATTTTATTACAGTCTATGATACTGACATGAAGGACAAATGCTTTGCAACGGTCTCTTTGCCGTGTCCAGTGTAAACAGCTACTAGCTGTTGCGGCGGTGTACATGAATTAAATATTTATTTTAGAAAGCACTTGGGCATTAACACTACTAAATGACTGAATACCTCATAAAACAACAGTTCATAAGGTGATTGAGATGACTTCAGATAGCATCCAAGTTGCTGTTGACCTGTTTAATGTGTACGTCTTTTCAATATTCATAACCTTAATTGAGTCTAAATCCTGTATCCACTCAAATAAAAAAAGAATGATTTAATGCAAATATGAAAGCAAACACATGGGCATTTGTGTTTGTCCGTTTTGTTTCAGTCTGCCATGTACGCTGCTAAAAAGACTGGACAGTTGCATAGATGATGAATATTAATCACAGTATTGATAGAGTTGTTTCTTTTGAAATGGAGAGTGATACCAGCTGTTTCATCAGATCCAGTTTGACATGCAGTCAAACGATGAAGCTTCCTACTTATTCCATTGCAGAGCCACTGGAGAGATACTGTTTCATATGCCAATCAGTGGAAATTCCAACAGCATTACACACGTTGATTTTGATTTTCTTTCCCTCTCTCAGATGTGCATTTCGATGGCAACATTTGGAAGGCAGACAAATCTGAAACCGTGAAAATAATTATTAAAGCTGAGGTTGTATCATACCAACGAAAAATATTTTAGTCGTGTGTTGACTTGTTTTGAAAGTTTTAGTTCATTTTGAAAATTCATTCAGCATGTTTAAGCTGTAAGTATTTAAGATTTAAAATCATAAAAAACTAAAATTAAAAAATAAATGAACAAAATAAATCTTATTGCCAGACGGCTGCTTTCAAATGCTCACATACAATTTGTGTAGAGCACTTGTTGTGTGCGGTGTAAGTGGTTAAATGCACTTTTATGATGCAAAATTAAAGTAAACAGTCAGTTATGTTTTAAAGGATTAGACGACAAGACATATAATGTGTCAAAATAGATCTGTGCATTAGTGTGAATGCAGCCTGCTGTCTATGATGTCACTGGTAATAATTGAAAAGTAGTAAAGCTGTGAAAGAGAAAAATCTTGACTGGAAAATGTTAGATAGTTAAAGTGCTCACATGAAGCTTTTTTAAAGGCTCCTCGATTTGTTTTGAAGGCTTCCTAGGTTTACATACATCAAAGGTGAAAACACTTCAATTTCCTCATAAAATAAATCGCACATCACCTTATTTCCCAAAGAGTCTGAAAATGCTCAGATTGAGGATTCAGTCTCTCTAAACCCCTTCTTTTCCACGAGCCTACTCTGCTTTAATTGGTCTGATAGCCCAGTCCATTGTGATTGGTCTACCGTTTACAGCTTATGTTGGGAAAACCTATTACCAAGGCTTGATACACAGAATTAAGTGTCCCCAATGAAACAAGCCAAAAGCATAAGTACGTAATTACAAACTTATACTAACCCTGACAAATCAAAACCTAACACTAACCTAACCCTAACCCTAGCCTAGCCGTTTTGTGTGCATTCGCTAACCAAGCAATACAACAGTGGTTAAAACACTACTATATATTTGGCACTGGAATGTGTTGTTTAAAAAAAAAAAATCATGCTGCATGTTCATTGTCACTTATTAGTCTTCACACAGATCAGCGCTTCAATATAGCAATTAACACAGAGTTACAGAGACTCTCTGTTAGTTCCGGTGAAAACGCAAAACTAAATGCACACAAACATGTCCCTGCTCTTGATACACAATCACTGATGAACATCTAGTGATCCACGAGGGCGGATTAGAACCCAGAACCTCTGGCACGCTAAACAAAACTTCTACCGCCAGACAATGAGGGCACATAAACAATTATAGCGGATTTATTGTATGTATTTATTCACTTACAAATCGTGGGACTAACAATATATTGTTTTTAAAAAAAATAGATTTTAAGGATAAAAACTATCACATTAAACATGATGAATTAAACTCAACGTATTATTGAATTTCAACTTGAATTACTGTACATATCTGATTTAGCATTGTATTAGCCACACACACACACACACACACACACACACACACACACACACACACACACACACACACACACACACACACACACACACCTGTCCCACCCACCTTTTAAAACAAAGTTTCTCCACTGGCTCTTACACAGAGAGCAGGGAGATACAGGCTTGCCGCTGGAGTGACCGACAGGCTCAGTCAAACTCATATTATTCGTGAGGTGTAATTGCATGTCTTCCGTAGTGTAAACGACTCTTGACACAAGAGAGCAGCGAGCTGAGGGCTAATTGAGTGAGGATACACTCTCACCCCTCTAAAGCTATCAGGAACACTGGTATCACATGCCACTGCAGGAAAAACAGACAGCACAAAAGGAGGAGGAAAATAGAACTGAGAAAGAAGTAGGCATGGAAGATGAAGGACACAAATCCTAGAGAGAAAATTAAAATGACCCAAACTGTACAATAGAGATAACAGCACGCTTTTGCTCATTTTCACTGTCACGGAGCCTCACAAAGACAATGTATCCAGAGAGGGTGAGCATCAGAAAAACTGCAAGCACATTCTGAATGAGAGAAAGAACTTCATCAGCCTGAAATGTAAGTGGGCAGATTTCCATGACAGCAGTGAGATTAAGCTGAAGATCGTCTGTCACATTGATGTGCTCCTCTAAATACTCACAATCGAAATCTCTGTCAGGCGGTGAGAAGTAACTGTGACAACACTGAATTCAAGAGATCCTACAATGACCTTGTTTAAATTGAGTGTTTTAAAGAGGAAATAACACTGAAACGACCACACTTTTACTGCACTTCAGACATGACCATCTGTGCATTCCAAACAAAAAGAGGGAATTCACTGGGAAATGATTTTGCGAATAAGTCATAATCAATTAGCCGGACGTGGTCATACTCAATTCTAGTCAGAATATGAGTCTGAAACTGCTCCATTGGGCTGTGATTATGAGGTGTGTTACAACCGAACCAGGAAAGACCTCAAAGGATAGACCTACAACCAATCAGAGCAACGAAGCAACGCATTACGCTAGTTGTAAAATGTCAACAGAGCTCAACTGCACTGTGTTGCCAAGTCCGTGTTTTTTTCCCCGCGGGTTGTTTTCTATGTCCGCGGGTTGAAGCGACAATTATGTGATATAGACGAATGAGTGCGAATTTTAGCAGGCAACCTTGCCAAAATAACACACATTTTACCCCCAAACGCCATTTTTCCCCTGAGAACCCCCCGGGAAGCTATTGTTTAGGGCTACAAGTTGGCGGGTTTTGTTGTAAAAACTTGGCAACCCTGTCTGCACGTGCGCTGGAATCAGGCTGAAATACACAATCTTTGCCAGTGTTGTAAAAAAAAAAAATTATAATTTAAAGTGGGGGTGAAATGCTGTTTCATGCATACTGAGCTTTTTACACTGTTAAAGACTTGGATTCCCATCCTAAACATAGACAAAGTTTCAAAAACTAATGTTGGACGTTTGATGGAGTATTTCTGTGTTAAAAATACTTCTTCCGGTTTCTCACAAGTTTCGGAGAGTTTTTTTCGAGTATGGGTCTACTTGACGTTAATAGATCGGAGGGTCCTTGTATGGGCCGTACGGCTCTTTTCCCAGTAGGGTGCGCGCACGCGTGACTAGAGCGAGAGAGAAAATGCACACCCGTAAACACTCAGGTGCAGATCCAGTCGATCCAGGCGCCACGCTCCACTTTATTCCTATGGGTGACTTCAACGCTTCAGCACAGCATTCCGGGAAGGCAGCGCTGCATTTGACACGATTTGAACGCTTTGAACATCGCTTCAGTCGCTGAAGTGGATCTCCACCGTTCACTGCTGTCAGGACTTCACCAAATGATACCAAAGAAGTGTGTTCCCAGCGATAAAGGTTCGGTCCTGCTTTGGAAGCAGCCGGTGAGTAAAACTGCTTCAAATGTCTATGTTGTTGGCTCGTCGCGTGAGTAAACATCAGTAAACAACACGATCGCGTGCTTCATCATTCAAATGCGCTAACGGACTCTATTGTTGTTCTATGTACACTAGTCTGACGTGCAAAACCATTTTGCTTGCTACTGCTAAGGTTTAATCACATACAATAGTCCATAAACCGAATCATGTCCTCATAAACTGCGAGTGAAGACACACAAATGTTGACAGGCCACTAAATACAGTACATACCACAGAGACGGACATCCTGCTGTTGCTGTTTCTCCTGTTCAATTTATTTAAGCCTCCAAATGATTCTGGATCATATCTGTATTAGCTGAGCTCGATAGCCATGAGTTTCTCCACGCTTGAGGACGTCACCGCTTTACGCGGTTGTCATTAGGGGTGTCCATGGTTAACCGATTGACCGATTAACCGTTAAAAATTGCGTAACCGAGTGAAACATTTTGCTCGGTTAAGTGGCGTCAATGACGTGCTTTGAATTTAATTGTAATATATTTTTGCACCCCTAGAGACCGCCAGAGCGCTCCCAGACATTTGTAACATCCACAAGAAGAAGTCATGACCAGCTTTCTAAGCGGGCAATGAAGCGGGCAAATAAAGCGTGGGAGCACTTTAAAAATGAGAGTGCAATGAAAATGCAAGTATTGCAATGCAGTGCTTACCGCATTTTTCAGGCTATAAGTTGCTCCGGAGTATGAGTCGCATCAGTCAAAAAATGCGTCATGAAGAGGAAAATAACATAAGTCGCACTGGACTATAAGTCGCATTAGGGCAGAAGCAGAGCGCGAGCCGCGCGCACTGTGCATAACGGATCAGAAGAAAGAAAGTTTGAAGTGAGAAACTTGTGAATGACTAGAGAAAAGCAGACGTTACTTTAACTGTAATGAAGAAAACAAAAAAGCTAATCGCGGACTGAAAGCAAGATGGCCAGAGCTGAAGGGACGAGTCCACAGATGCTTGAACTCTCTGCCGGGAGAGGCTCAGCCGCGCGAGTCAAACGCTGTGTCTGTGTGAATCATTCTCGGCTGCATATTTTACGACATGCCCTAATCATGCAGGCACCCTCGCGGCCACTTGCATTGCTCGTGAACTGGAGCGCATCTCATCCTAATTTAACGAAACTCAGCGCCTCGCAGACATGAAATATATCTTAAGAAAGCTTGAAATGTCTTGTAACAATTTAAAACGAAAAGAAATAGGCTACTCTCTGATTATGTAATCCATGATGTGCATTTCTCTCTATAGGAGCGTTCACTACGCAGATGGCGGTCGTCAAATTAATAAGCTAAAAATAACCCTGACGCACACTATGGTTAACCGAGTATTTACCGCTAAGGGCCTCGGTTAACGGTTAATGAAAAACTTGAAAACGTGCAGCCCTAGTTGTCATTCTTTAGCTCCGCCCACACGATACGCCTCCAGGCGCTTGTTTTTTTCCGGAAAGACTCGGTACAGCCCATATTTCTTTTATAAATATAATAAAACTAAAGACTTTTTGGAGATATGAAGGATGCAATACTACTCTATAGGTACTCAAGATTGACATGAGATTGACTGAAACTGAGTGTTTCACCCCCCCTTTAATGATACACAGAGTACTTACCCAACATGATCATCATTTCTGAGAGAAATTGTGAAGGTGAATGCATATACAAACAAGCTCTCCGTTTAGGATTCGAACAAATATGATCCAAGCCCCTTTGATGACGTGCATGATTACGTTACTGTTGATCATCTGTCCATCATCGTCTAAAGCCCACCCTGATGATTTCATTGGTCCGAACAGTTTCTGTTCGGGGATAATTACTCCTCTATGGATTGAGGCCAGACCGAACTGCCCGACCTAAAAATTTGGTGGGCGGGGCTAAGTTCGGCTGGCATCCAGGCTAATAATCAATATTACGCCTAATTAACATCCAAAGGAGGCGGGTTCCTGGTTAAACAGGTGCAATGGTTGAAATAATAGTTCTTTATTTATTTACATAAAGAAAATAAGTACTAAATAAGGGTGTAGTTCTTGTGTTGATATCAAATTGCAAAAAAAATGATTGACATTTTATCCCATTACTTTATTAACAAGTTAATTCCAACACAGGATATTTGGTGAAAATACATTATTTTCAATAAGGAAAAAAAACCTGAATACGTTCAAGAAGTCTTCTGCATAACAGGATGTCTTAAAGGGATAGTTCACCCAAAAATGAAAATTTGATGTTTATTTGCTTACCACCAGGGCATCCAAGATGTAGGTGTGTTTGTTTCTTCAGTAGAACACAAATGAAGATTTATAACTCCAACCGTTGCTCGTATCATGCATGTCAATGGGGTCTAATTAAAATTAAATTAAACATAATATTTTCATTTTTGGTTTAACTATCCCTTTAATGTGGTGCAGAAAAGCGTGTTATGAATACAATCTATTATTATTATGATGATGATGATGATGATGATGATGATGATGATGATGATGATGATTATTATTATTATTATTATTATTAATAAACTTTTGAACCGTAGTGTGTATTTTACACAGAAATTTAAATAGGAACTAATTATGCTGGATTGTGTGCGGTTATATTGGTTATCTTTGCTCTGAAATATATTGTGCTAAAATAGTGCACCTGTTTAGTGAGTCTACTGTTAAGTCTGGCTTCTTTTTCTTTTTGACAAGATACAAACTCGAACGATTCCACGCTGAATGCAGAACTGAATGGATTCCAGGTGAACATACAGTACGCACTGATAAATATGATGATTGTGCTGTCAGCCTTGCTTCCTACAAAAACAGCATGTGATAATCGTTCCCTTTGACTTCCTCTTTCCCATTCCCTTATTCTTGTGGAGAAAAACAGAAGCCTCAGCCACTGCTGAAGCCAGGTGTTATCTCCAGAGCCATTAGACAGAGACAGACACTGCACTGGCATTCTTCAGTGGTTGGGCAAGAAGATAAATAAAGTTCTTCACAGACTCCATGCATAAGATGAGACATGCAACTTCATCTTGCTCTAAATAAGATTTGTGACACCGCAACAGCAAAAGTGCACCAGGAGACAGATAAGAGACCCAAGGGAAGGGGGAAAAAACTGCATCTCAAGCAAAGGAAGAGGGGATGTTACTGTATAGTATGTCATATACAGACATAGAGTGAAGAAAACAATGCACATGTACTGACAGGCACTGAATATTCCTGTTGAATGCTTTTTAACCACCTTCTTAGGTGGTCCAATTGCTCAGATCATCTATTCATAAACAAAATTTACAACCCAATCAGAATAGATGCAAAATCATCCATAACTACTATTTGAGAGATACATTTCAGTGGTTCTTTCTGTTATGTGCTGAAAATAGTTATGTTTTTACAGTAAAGTTACCTAAAACAAAACTAAATTGCAGCTTTATTTGACTTTTTTTTTTTTAAATTAAAATTAAAGTCTATTATGCTCAAAGGCACCATTTATCTAGCCTGACGTGGTCATACTCAATTCTAGTCAGAATATGAGTCTGAAACTGCTCCATTGGGCTGTGATTATGGGGCATGTTTCAACCAAACCAGAAAAGATCTCAATTGGACAGACCTACAACCAATCAGAGCAATGAAGCGACGCATTGTCAAATGACAACAGAGCTCAACTGCACTGTGTTGCCAAGTCCGCGTTTTTTTCCGCGGGTTGTTTTCGAGCGACTATTATGTGATATATAGACGCATGAATGCGAATTTTAGCAGGCAACCTTGCCAAAATAACACACATTTTACCCCCCAAATACCATTTTTTTCCCGGAGAGTTACCATTTATATATAAAAATAGTAAACAGTAATATTGTGAAATATCATTAAAATGTATAATATCTATAACTAAATAATTATAATTGCCTATTTAATATTTTACAATGTAATTAATTCCCGTGATGACAAAGATAATTTTTCAGCGCCATTGCTCCAGTTTTTAGTGTCACATGATCATTTAATCATCCTAATACGGTGATTTGGTGCTCAAAAAATTAAAAATATACATCTTTAAAACAATTGTGCTGTTTAATATTTTTGTGGGAATCATAATAAAAATTAAAAAAAGATTATTTTATGAATTTTTGTTCAACAGCATTTATTTGAAATATTTTTTGTAACATTATAAACATTATAAATTAATTAATCCTGCTTTTGATCAATTCAAAATATAGGGTTACATTTTTTTTTTTTTTTTTTTTTTTTTTTACCTTTTATTAAAATAAAGTGCCACAACGCTATTCCAGATCTCTCAGGCCCACTTTAACTTTTGGATACAGCAATGAGACTCATTTTTAAGTATCGCATAAAGTAGAAATCGTTATGTGTGCTGTATATTTTTGCAGTGTATGCTATATGACTGAACCATAGCTCTGGGAAATGGTTTTGTTTATGCAGCTGTGTGTTTTAGAGCAGCTTATACAATACATGAATTTGAAAGATGTGTGAGTGTTAAGCAAAAGCCTGCTGTAAGGAGAAAGAGCATCGCCTCTATAGAAGTCAGCTCCTGATACATGACAAAAGCTGAGACATTCTGAAGACGTTCAAGAAGATACTCTATAATTTGGGACAGATGGCGCTTCGGCAGCACAGGCTGCACGCTGAAAGAAATATGCCGCATTTTGCATAGTGCGAATATGGCAAACCTATAAGAGGCACAGAGACAAACATGTTTATTTACAGCAAACTCGTCAGCATAGAATCCTCTGACAACTCGCGACAAGATCCAGAGCCTAAAAGTCATTCCTCATCAATTTGGATCAGAAGCAAACCAAGTCATGCATTGGGAGACGGGGTCAGCTCTTGACACAAATCATTCATGAAACCATTCATAGACTCTTTGTATTTCTCAGAGCACATGAACAAAACAAACAAAATAAAATGAAAGGAGGAATGTAGAAATGACAGGTTATTACTTGACTGGGAAAAAAAGTGTAACTGTTGAGCTTGCAGTGCCTGAACTCTGACATCTGAAAATAGCATGCAATATTTGTAGAGTTGGACAGATCAGAATGTGGCTGTTTTCTGTGGCTTCTGAAATGGCTTGAAATGCATTTAAAATGGAAACCGAGAGATAACATGATCTTTAACAATGAGAAGATTGACAGCGTAATTTACACTTGTCACTAGTAATGGAGCCACGTATGATGGCACTTTAAGGTCATTAGAGTGATATAAAAAAAAGAGCTGCTATCTTTCCTCATGCCATCTTGGGGACTCTCATGCAAAAGGGAGGAATAAATTACCCTGCCATTTATGTTACAATGTCCTTTTTTATCTGCAAGAGTATCTGTCCCTTTTTATTCCAATGACTGAGAACTTTATCAAAGAATCTTTTTGAAGACTCTAATGAAAACCCTGGAAAAAAAATAATATATTCTTGTTAATACTAATAATTATAATAAAAAGAGAAATACATTTTTAGTCAATTTCCAGTTGCTAAATGCGTTCCTTAGGTTGTGCTTATAGCTTAAGTCATGTCCTGTAGATCTTTTAGCTTTGGTTACTGAAGCTGGTAAAACATGCACATGTAACAAAGACTAGGGGTTCGATTCCTAACACCATCTCCTAACCAGACGCAATGCCATAAGATTCCAGTGGCAAGCGACGCGACAAAGAGAGCAATTAAAAATCACAGAAGAGTGCACTGCACCTGCAATGAAATTGATAAATACATGATCAAATTTATAAATATTGCACCATTTTAACATTACTAAAGGCCCACTGAAGTGCTAGGAACGCGCCACATTATTCATTGTGTTGACGTGATTTCCCCTGAAACGGCTCCAGCTGTTAGCAGTTCCTCCCCTTTTTTGAAACAGCCAATAGCGTTTCGTTAATATACAGTTTGACTAGAGAGCCTTTCTGTTTCTTAAAGCCAGTTTCATCATCAAAATCTCCTGCATATCGCTTTGAAATGTAGCATTCTGTGCAGAAATTCAAATGGATCGATATGTTTTTTTTCCCCCGCCGACTCGTGCATATGATCCGCGCTGCGCTCTCGTGTCTGTAGTCTAAATTTAGACCAGAGCCGTTGGTGTGTGATCGTGCTAGTGCGGTGCGTGAAACTAACGTGAAAACAGACTTCATTCGCCTCAAATGAAAGCATATTTACACTGACTCGTTTCCTATCGTATATATAGTGCGCTATGTGCCTTTCACCGTGTAGAAATGAGTAAATGTGTGAACAATTGGCCGATTTCAGCCGCAACTTCAGGCAGTGTAGGGGGCGGGCTTTAGATCCTAAAGAGCATTTTGATTGGACAGAAGATTTGATGAGAAGGCGACGTCTGCAATGATGTCATCAAAATCTGTAATTCGTTTTAACAGAAATGAAAGACTGTAGGTTTTGAATGCTTATATCTCCTAAATGCCAATTTTGTCATTGTTTTGATACCAGCTTATTCATAACTTTAAGGCTAACACAGTCATACTAAAAGCTAAAAAAAACTTCCATTTTGAATCCAGTGGGCCTTTAACATTATAACATGTTTTTCACATTGAGTTCACACATCTTGTAGTGTCTGGGTAGTTTTGGTGTGTGAAGATGAATTGCATTTATTTGTGCATAAGTAATGTAAACAGTTTTTTTGTTTTTTTTTGTAGGATGCTATTGAGGCATTATTCATAGGCAGTTTTATTATATTACAAAAAGTATAAGTCAGAAGGAATATGAGGGTAAAGTCTTGGACTTTCAAGACGTCAAGCTTTTTATATACCTGTGGGGATCAGTGAACTTGCAAAGTCAGAAAAGGGGGAAGTTTTAAAAGACATTAAAAAGAGTATGCAACTTTACTGAAACTGGACAGTCTACTTCTGCTTTAGACCACAGTAGGATTATTTCAGAATGGATAAGATTTAATACTCACTTTGGAATGACAATTTTAAACAGATAAACCTCAGAATGTGGGTTGAAAAATTGCATCACCTAACATTGCACACTTAATGCAAATTGAGAAGCACAAAAAATATATATCTTCAGATATAGCTTCTAGTTCCACTGTAAAAAGTGTTTTTCTACAGCTATCATCTACCTGTGATCACAGCTTTAAATGCAAAGTACATGTAAAAACATGTAAACCATGCAAATGCAATCCTCGTGTACAGCTGCTATAATTGGGTTCTAATAAGGCTGTTTTAGAGGACAAGCCTCCCTGGAGTAACAACTGAGAGAGAGACAGAGAGAAAGATAAGCCACGTTTCCACTGCGGTAACTTTACTCAAGAACTAGAGAATTTGGGGTTGTACTCAGTGTGTTTCGACTGCATGAACCAGGGTCTAAATAAAGTTCCAGGTAAAAATGCCCCCCTCCAAAGTTCAAACGGCCCTACTTGCGAGGTAGTAACATAACATAAACTCTAAAATATAAAAACACAACATAAAAACAAAATGTTATGCAACAAATGTGCGTTCTCTTATCTGTCTCGAAACGCATCTGGAAATGAATTGTAACTCAGTGAATACTTGCCACACACAACAGATATCTACTTATAAAGATCGGGATGTCTACTTTTAAATGAAGCAATTTATATAAAAAACTAATATTGTCTGTTTATGTAATCTGTATGAAAACATGACTCCCGCCCCTCCCCGCATATGGCTTACTGACACAAAACAGTATAAATCAGTAATCAGTTGTTTTATGTGAATGAGTGGACAAAATGATTTTTACATTCATCTTGAAGCAAAAAATTCTAGGCTACGTAATCCATTTTCATGCATTTAATGCATGGCTAGCTGTGGATTATCCCGCTTCTGCCTTGGTTATTTGCAAGTTAAAAACAAGTGAAAGCTGTAACTAATGTTTACAGTGTCATTTTTTAGGGGTCACACCTTTACATTAAGTAGAGCCATCTAAATGTTTTTATAATTATCACATTTATTTAAATATTGCGTGTGCACAAGCCGCCTCTCTGAAAGTGTGTAATCCCTTCAGTTCTGTTTCGTTTCTTGTCACACACACCCAAGACTGTCAACGCATACAGTTATGTCACAATGACTGTCTTGATGAGTATTCATGTAAAAACAGTCGGTTATGCTTTACGTGAAGGATATCAGTTGAGGAAAGCAACCGAATGCGTTTCAATAGGATCTATGCATTAGGTCTTAAAGTGACAGTAAACCTGCTGCTGTCTGTCAAACAACAGAAGAACAAGAGAAAATCGCTCAGTGCTCTTGGCTGAATAACCTTTGTAGCTTTATCATGTATCACTGCATATTTAATTAATGTGAAGATTACGGTTTTTAGTTCTTATTTTTAATGACAAAGATAAATTAAAATAACAAAAATAATCGTCCACCCCTAGTTCAGGAGTCTTTGTTTACCTCAATGTTGTTGATGTTCAGTTTTAGGTTGATTTAACTATTACCAAAGTCACGCAAAGAGTTTATGGTATGTTTAGTTTATGGAGTTTAAGAGTGTATTTGTATGGTATTTGCATTACATTTTTTGTCTATTTACATTGATGTTAAAATGATATTGTCAAATTTATGGCATTAATTTTTGCTAAAACATTGCTGGTCACTTTCAGAAGTTGTAGCGATGCTTTCTTTTCCCAGAAAGACTGTGAAATACATAAATAATATAATTCTCAGGTTTGAACTACTTTTTAAAATATAATTTAAACCGATTTTACACACTAATAGCATTATCGTATCGCTTATCAAATGTCGCATTATTTAACAAGATATTGCATATCGCATTTGTCTTCAATATCGCACAGCCCTAGTTTGCATAAACCATGCATTTCCTTCATGCCATATTCTGAAATAAACATCCAGTTCTGGCTCATTCAAAAACATGAATGCCAACTCCTAAATTACATAACATGCTTTAAAAGAGAGGGTGAATAAATGATGACAGAATTTTCATTTGTGGGTGAACTAACCATTTAATGCTACATTTCTACAGTGAAGTGGAAACATTTTAATTGTGCTAGCAAGCTTTCCATTATGAGATAACCCAGCTCAATCTCATCATTATAAATGAATGGAAGCAGGTTCGAGATAGTTATCCATGGTGTTGGCGTAACCAGCAGGGAAACATGAATAAAAACACCACTTACCAAAATTCCACTGACAACGAGACGATTATCTAACTCTTCCTCCTTTACCAAAATCACAACTGCCTTGTTCATCCTCGAGGCCGATTAAATGTTTTCAAAGCTGATCTGCTATCTGATCGCCACTAGCACGTCTTCCACCTCCACACCTGGCGCAGGAACACACATAATTCCATTACGCAGAGACACAGGTGTTCCTCCATTTGGGAACGACGCCATCCCAACACCATCCCAAAAACTTACACATAACTCAACTTAACCTAATTTCAAAAATCAACTGTTATAAACCAAATTTTAGAGAGAGAGAGAGAGAGAGAGAGAGAGAGAGAGAGAGAGAGAGAGAGAGAGAGACAGAGAGAGAGAGAGAGAGAGAGAGAGAGAGAGAGAGAGAGAGAGAGAGAGAGAGAGAGAGAGAGATTAAATTTGTATGCCATCCACAAGTGTTATACTTAGATAATGAGTGACAAAATATATATTATGTACATATTAATTCACTATATGGTGTGAACTCTTTCACGTCATGTGTCAGACAAGTTATATTCAGGCACATGGAATCTCTGTACATTCCATGAGGGCCTTGCAACTTCACAAAAAGTTCTGTAGATTTCCATAGAAGCTGAATGCATGAATGAACATCACTTTGAAAGCACATCATTCAAAGATTTCACTCTCCATCAGTGTTAACTTTGACAGCAAATTTTGATTTAGTCTTAGTTATAGTCTTTTGACTAAAATGACATTTAGTCATATTTTAGTCACCTGAATTGTTTTTCGTTTTAGTCTAGTTTTAGTCTACTAAATATCACCTGATACTTTATTGAATAATATGTAAGTCACATACTGGTCTTTCCTTCTGACTATGAATTAAATGGGAATGAAATTAAAGTCCAAAAACACCTTTTATTGTTACCAAGCCCAGAGAACATTGGAACATCTCACTGGAATGTGCTCATCTATATATGTGAAAGACCGCCTCTGCGGAAGATCAACGTCTACCTCATCATTGCAACTTTGGCCACTAGTGTGTGAAATGACGAAGAGAGGAGAGAAACAGAATGCACTAACATTACCTTACCACAGTTGGTGGCTGACTCAACATGTAAGTACAACAACATGTAAGTAACTGTTATTTCTAATACCTGATTTGTGACCAGCGATTTCTGATATGACTCCTGTACAGTCAGATGTTCTTTGTACATGTGTCAATAAATCAAACTAGTGAACAACTGGTCAAACAACTTCACATCGTTTCTCTTAGTATGATGAAAATAATCTGTTATTTAAACTTTGATTAAATTATATATAGAAAGCGATCAAAGAACACTCCCTTTGCAATCGCTGGAGCTGTCAGTCAAAGTTGATCAGTGACTGATTATACTGTGTTCGCACAGCTAGTTATGATGAAAGCATTCATTCGTTTGCAGAAATCGAGTTGCAATGATGAGATCGCTGCTTTCATGTACTCAACATGTCTGAGATCGGCTATAATGTTCATCACTGCAACCATCATGCCACAATCTGAATATAAGGCCATGGATCTACATATACTATAATCAACACTTTCCACAATTAGTTCATCTTGAGAACTGTAATAATAAACATGTACTTAACGGTTTGAAGATAATTCCACATGCAATACTAAGCTATTTCATATACAAAGATTTTAGCCAATCACAGCAGTGGATGTTTACACTGAAGTCTTATAGCAGACCAACCCTTCAAACTGTTCAGGTCAGCTAAAAGGACAAATGATTTTATGATTCACTCTCAGAAAAAAGGTACAGTGCTGTCACTGGGGTGGTACCCTAGGGTACAAAAGTGAAAAGGGTACATCTTTGTACCTTACTCACCCCTAAATGGTGCATATTAGGACCTTAAAAGGTGCATATCGGTTCTTTAAATGTACATATTAGTACCTTACAGGTACATACTAGTACCTTTCTGGTTTTGTACCTTAGGGTACCGCACCAGTGACAGCAATTCACCTTTTTTTCTGACAGTGTATTTTACACAAAATTATTTTAGTGTGATCTGGCTTTTTTGTTAAAAATAGTACTATTGAATTACAACTTAAAGAAAAATAGGTTATTATTTTATGATTATACTAGTGACTTCAAAACCTTATATATTGTGAATTTACTGATTGTATATGGAAAATTCTTTATCCACAAAAGTTCATGGGGAGGAAAAAATCTTACTCATTTAAAATAGAAATAGGTTATTACTTGTATGTTAAAAGAAACAAGAAATTACACTTAGCAAACAGTTAATTATTTTAAAGCCTTAAATGTATTCTTTGAATAATTTGTAACTCTTTGTACTTGTGTCACGCGTGGTTGCATGAAGGCAAATTAAGTTTACACAAGTTTAATACCAATGATCCACAAAACCGGACAAACACTGAGTGAACAAGAGGAACTTAAATACACATGCTGATTAACTAAAAGATGAACAGCTGTGATAATAGAGTTAGTGTCCATAGTAACAGAGATTTCTGGCGGGAAAATCAAATATTTAAATATTTGTCTATTTTTCAGATTGTTTTTGGGGCAGTACCTGACGTCTAACTGGTTAGTTTTAGACAGCATGCCTTCCAGACCGGAGAAATAAAGTGAAACTGGTTATGAAAGCGCACACTGCAGTGATGCCAGGATTCCCTTTGATCATGAAATATAGTGCAAGACGTGCAACGCCAATCTTTCATACACACATCATTATAATGAAAACAGAATTGTAATTGAAAGTTGTAAATTCTCTGTGATTTAGCTCCCCATGTATCAGCTATTAAAGGAAATCCAACGAGAGTTAGCCTACATCAGACTAGCGTGGTCAAGTTCATGTGCATACTCGCATCCTTTTGTGCTGCTGCAAGTTGTAAGATTACTTTTATGTTGTCTACATCTGATAAATCTCATAAAGGATGCATTTTGTTGAGTTCATTAACCAGATAGCAAAGTGTAGCCGTTACGCCCGCTGGTGTTCATCCTCTTCAGTTTCAGGTCAAATGCAATGTCTTATATTATCAACTGTGTGGGCAGAGCTATCAAAATAGGGGTGAGACTCATTTGGGATTGGAGCGTGTTTGTTTTGGTGATTTGAAATATTAACATCGGTTACTAGATATGGCTCACCTTTAAATACTATGTAGTATTATTGCAGTAAAATATAAATTACCAAAAACCTCTAGGCTAGTGTTATATATTTTGTTCAGTTCTTACAATATCCCAAATGTTTACAACTATTTGTAAATTGTGAGAAAATTGCTATTTTAACTAAGGACTTGGGACGTCTGAGGGAGTTGCCTGTCAATTGTGTCATATCTGCGTTACCCTCGGTTTCCTGTTTTATTTGTCAGAAACACTTACTGCAGTGAGAACAAGTGCCACAGCAGCCACAGAGCAATAAACGATTATTTTTTAAACGATTAATCTAGCGATAATTTTTTCGATGCATCGATTAATCTAACGATTAATTTTTCCTGTCCGATTCGGTTACGATTCGATTCGATTATTGATTATCTACCCATTAATTGCCTAATAGCAATTTATACATGTTGATTTAATTATCTGAATGAAAAAAAATAATTCCTTAACATTGCAATATATGTTTATTGCTCTTAAATTCCAAAGTAAAAGACTATACAAGAACAATGCATTCAATAAAATCATAACAAAACACACACACACACACACACACACACACACACACACACACACACACACACACACACACACTATTTTGAAGTTACTGCACTCTGCCTTTGTATTGTCTGCAAAAAAATGTGGAGTCATGCCAAGGCAAAAGGCAGTAACTTCCATATTATCAATATTTGGTTGCTGATCACCTTTTACAAAATCAATATAGTAACACCTGTATAAAATCTAATGATCATGGCATTTATTTTGGATGATTTACAATTAATTATAGCCATCTTCTTATTACCATCATGTGCTTTGGTTGCATTCTGATGCCATTATTAAGGACACAATACGTCTTGTAAAGAGTACCTTCATTGCTGTGCAGCAAAACTTACAGGTTGATAGGTGACACTGAATTATATGAACAAGATAAGATTATTTCTAATGAGTAAACATTTGCATATATAATGCAAAGATATAAAAAATAGAACAAATAACAAATCATGTAAAAATGCATGTGATTGGAATAAGATAAATAGCAAACAGTGCCGCTGGTTAATCAAGGGTTAAGTTTGGCTATCACGCTCTAATGACAGTGCTGACTGGATCGGATTGCCCATTCATAGGCTAAACAGAGTAATTATTTATTGCAATATGTTTTTAATGTTTTTATCTAGTAAAAAAATGATACAATAGGCTACATAGCTTAATTACTTTTACATCTTTGAATGAAAATCGCCTATAGCCAAAAAGGACAACTTTTAGATTGACGTGAACGACAAGTAGGAATAGTTCTCAGAATGCTTGTGGATTAAACATCCCCGATGACGTTCATTCACATGGATTTTATCGGGTTTACAAGAAAAGGTAGGATATATGGATATAATTGCGAACTGTTACTAGCCGACTGATTGTATGCGTGAGCTCACGATGTCACGGCATTCGAGTGCACACAGTCGGGCAGCCCCAAACTGCCTGACAGCGCGCTGAGGGAATATTCTGCATTATGAAAACATGTATGACAGTACACAGGCTACACCGTAACTTAAACGCGGCAGACTTTAATAGACAGTAAAACAAAGGCGGGACACCATAACTGGATGTCGGTACCGTAACTTAATTTAATCTGTCTTCCTGTGTACAGAAATTTGTTTATGTAGCCGTGACAACAAAACGCGTGCATGCGCACCTGTGTATAAGAGCGCTTGCTCCGTGCGCGCCGCGCGCCAACCCGCAAGCCTTGCACTTCTGAAAGTCTGAGGAGCCACTCGTGTTGCTACCATAGATATACATAATAAATAATATACTTATTTACATAATATACTTTATTATGTATATCTATGGTTGCTACTACTCTCCGGTGCCACCATCTTTATTTTGAGTCTGACGAATCGACGCGCATATTTTGCGTCGACGTATTTTTTGCATCGACGTCATCGATGACATCGACGCGTTGTCCCAGCCCTAATAATAACATAATTTTAAACACACTTAAATGTATCTAATATGATAAACAGAGCTGCGTTACCTCATATTCATGACAGGAAAAGCAGAAATGGCGGAGACGACTGCGTCCCGTCATAATAAAAGTCCCGCTGCTCGCGAGGCGTGTTGATCAGCTCATTTACAATCACTCCAGCGGCCTCGCTCAGCTCCTCAACACTCGGTCCTGCTTTGCTTCATAACTAAAGTAACATTAATAACCGCATCCATGAATATGAGTCCTATCCCGATTCTTTTTCACTGGCTGTGAGGTAAAGACCACATGTCCCAAGATCCTGAGACAAACCTGGCGTCATCAAACTACACCTTTGTTTTGAAAAGGCGCCATCTAGCCGAGTATATTTTTAAATAATGTGTGCAGTATTAGAACAAATTTACCCCAGCATGTTTCCTGTCATGGTTTATTTAGCAGAATAAATTGTACCATATTGTAAGTGTTGAATACAAACCACACCTTTAACAAACAGGCCCTTTATTAACACCTCTAAAGTGCATGTAACTGTAAGCAATAGACAGTATATTTCTTCCTATACAGTCAAGTTATAAAAGAAATGTAAACAGAAGCACAAAATGTGCATACTCATAAAACAAAGTGCGTTGATATTATAACATTACAAAATGTTTCCCCCAGATGTGTATAGTGAAGTGAAGCTGTTGTCTGTCCACTTAAGCCATTCAAATGTATTGAGAGCGCTGGTTTGTTTTACAACTATTGAGAGCGCCGTGATCTACGTGACCGCGCGCGTTGCCGCGAGATGAATGCATGTCGCCAACACCGCCGGTGTTCATTCTGTGGCGCAATAACGCTGAACAACTGAGCAGCTGATCCAAAATGAGCCCAAACGTCGGCTTTTAACAAATTAAACAATTTACAAATTAACATTTGAAAGAAGCCACCGCGACCAGGGTATACCGTTTCCATGCAAGGGTGTATGGCCTGCAACAATGCTTTGGCAGGTGGTATGCATTAAAGTAGCATCCATATGGATGGCAGGACCCAAGGTTTTCCAGCAGAACATTGCCTCCACCGACTTGTCTTCTTTCCATAGTGCATCATGGTGCCATATGTTCCCCAGGTAAGTGACACACACCTGGCCATCCCTATGATGTGAAAGAAAACATGATTCATCAGACCAAGCCACCTTCTTCCACTAATCCGTTGTCCAGTTCTGATGCTCACGTGCCCCCTGTTGCTGCTGTCGGAGGTGGACAGGGACTGGTCTGAGGTTATGCACAACAAACTGTGATGCACTGTGTATTCTGGCACCTTTCTTTCAGAACCAGCATCAACTTCTTGAGCAATTTGAGCTACAGTAGCTTGTCTGTTTGATCTGACCACACGGGCCAGACTTCGCTCCCCACGTGCATCAATAAGCCTTGGCCGCCCATGACCCTGCCGCCGGTTCACAACTGTTCCTTGGACAACTTTTTATAGATACTGCCCAATGCAGACCAGGAACACCCCACCAAGAGCTGCAGTTTTGGAGATGCTCGGATGCCCAGTCATACATTAAACTTGCTCAACGTTTTTGTTCCTGCTTCTAACACATCAATGTTGAGGACAAAATGTTTACTTGATGTTCAATATATCGCCCCCACTAACAGGTGCTGTGATGAACAGATAATCAGTGTTAGTGGTCATAATGTTATGCCTGATTGGAGAGACTTTTTACAGCTTTTTACAGGAAATAAAATAATAAAATAGAACCAATAAATAATACAATAATGCATATACAGTATATTGACAACTTGCTAGAGAAAATATCAGCATGTCCTTTTCAACACAACTCCCTAAGCGTGAGGCATTACCTTCAATATCTAAACATACAGAGTACATGACCCTTTCATTTCTGAAAACAAACCAGCTCCCTTTGAAGGAAAATGTCCCCATAGAGCATAAAAGCAAAAGCCCAGCAGCAGCTTTGGCTCTGTTTATCATTACAGCTGTGTGCTCTCTCACAGCTCATTGAGATGCAACCTCAGGAGCGTCTCATTTAGGCTCCCTGTGCCTTCACCTGAGATCTGTATTCCCAGCAGAACAGCACACACAGCTGAACGAAACATGCAAACGTATGGATCTGTGACTCGTTAATATAAAGAGGGAAACGTGTTTACCAGTTCAGCTTGTTTGAACAGAATCAGCAGGTGAAGAAATGATGGTCACTGGTAGAGAAAAAAGCTACCTAAAATGTCCTTCATGCAGTAATATTTAATTGAACTGGTTTAATTGAAGGCAAAAATATGATTTAATATGACTAAATCCACCGCAGGTGATCACAGCATGCTTTGTCTCTTTCATCCAGGGACAGAACAAGAGTCATGCTCGTCATCTTACCGTCAAAGCCGTATCACTCTTCTGATTGATGGACATACAAGAGCTGTTAAGAGCAAACCTTCTTGATTTGCTTGTTAAAGGACGTGTAGTGGAAAGTCATCATGTCACAAACGGGGCGATTTAAAATACGTGCATTTCAGGTGGAAAATAAAAATGTTTATTTTTAACTTGATAGTTGATAGACTAACCTCTTATGTGTATAAATATTGATGGCATTTTGATTTTCTTTTCATGACCTCGTTAATATGTAGTAACTTAGATTTTAAAAACAACATTAACAGTTAATGTAGGGGCTGTTCAAACAAAATGTGTTTTTGTACACACATTTTGCAGCATCTCACGCAACGTTCAAGGCGCTAAAGTTAAAATAAGTTACACAAATCAGTAAGACTTACAATCATCTTCAATCTTTGCCAGTTCTGTACTCTCCTTTGACAGCTACGCAACTACCTCTTTAATGCTTCAAACACTTAAAGGGGGGGTGAAACACTCAGTTTCAGTCAGTGTCATGTCAATCTTGAGTACCTATAGAGTAGCATTGCATCCTGCATATCTCCGAAAAGTTTTAATTTTTTTAATAATTATATAAGAAAGATGCGCTGTTCCGAGTCTTTCCGAAAAAAGCCGAGCGGGTGGGGGCGTGTCGTGTGAGCGGAGCTAAATAATGACGTGTGCAGCAGCGCGCTGTGTGTTGAGTCGAGCATCATCCCTAACAGCGGAAAAAAACTTTATTCAAAATAAAAATATGGCTTTTAATCAGATACAGCCATACATCTATGATCCGGAATCAGACCCAGAGGCTGCAGTTGAACAGGAGCAGCAGCAAAAACGACTAGAGCAGGACGTCTGTATGTGGTAAATTACAAGTTATACACTAACTATATAATATGCTTAGCGGCTTGTGTTATTTACATATTTATACTTGAATTATATCGTCGTATTTTTGTCTTTGAAGGTGTACATGTGGGAAGTGCAGTTGTGCACGTGTGTTTGTGTGTTTACGCGTGGTTTGTGTAGACAGTAAGCGGACTAAAAGCAGTCTCACTCACCCTTCTAACGTTGGGACTGCTCCATCCTTCAGCATTAGGCGATTGGGAAAATTCGGCGTCGAGCTGGGCCTTGTGAAACAGTCGGCACCGAAATGCAGCGAACAGATATAAACATTCGCGCAACTCAGTTGCTGATCCGGAAAAGCAAATTACATCCACTGTTGCCTTAACGCGGGGTTTTTGGCGAATCTGTGCAGGACTGTCTTGGTCTGGCAACCAAAAACCCACTTTTTTGGTGACATTGTTATGTGCTATGTGTAATTGTCACCTGTCCAGCATCCTACAAGCCCCGCTTTGATGGGCATAGCCTGTTACTTTCGCTCTCTCCCTCTCTCTCTCTCACGCGCTTCCGGTAGAATTGTCCGTAAGGCCCATACAAGGAAATTCCGCCCCCACTAACGTCAATGGGGACGCATGATCTCAAAAAACTTGCCGAAACTTATGACTAACCGGAAGTAGTATTTTTGACAAAGAAATACTCCCATCAAACGTCCACCTTAACTTTTGAAACTTTGTCTATGTTTAGTATGGGATTCCAAGTCTTTAACAGTGTAAAAAGATCAGTATGCATGAAACAGCATTTCACCCCCCCTTTAAAAAGATTGTACAACTAATCATATGAACTGTGTGGTAATTGTCTGAAAGGGTTATTTCACCACAACATTTTAATTAGCCCATGATTTACTCACCCTCAAGTCATCCAAGGTGTATGATATTCTTCTTTCAGATGAATGAAATAAGAATTATATTTTAAAAAATGTACTAGCTCTTCCAAGCCTTATAGTGGCGGTTAATTGACTGATCATTTTTGAAGTCCATAAAAGTACATATATTATATAACTGCTCCATGTGGTTAATAAAGGCCTACTGAAGTGAAGTGGCGTGTTTGTGTAAGAAAAACATCCATATTTTAAACTTTATAGACTAAAATACCTAGCTTCCGGCAGTCAGCAGAACAAGAGTCGCTTGCGCTAAAACTCTTGACCCTTGACACACGCGTATTGACGCACGCAGAAACCTAGAGGAAAGAGCGAAACAAAAAGCGTTGGGGGTTACTCTTTTAGCCTGAATTCTTTTTAAAAGTCAAGTTTTTGGTGGGTAACTATTCTTTCCTTCTTTCCACCTAATGAAACTAGTATGACTCAAACTTTCTCATATACAGACAGTGAGAAGAACCAAGTCTTAATCAATTAATTACAATTACAGGTAACTTAAATTCCCCAATTACAAGGGAAAGACCATATCTAGAGTAGCATTTCTGTTACCGTACTCCTGCTTTACATGGGTTATGCGCTTTGCATGTAAAAACACTTTCGGTGTGAACTGGCCCTTGCCTTGCCGGTTTTTGCTCCACCAATTTACTTCCAAATGAAACATCAACACAACCCCTGCATTTAGAGCAACACACAGCAGTAATGTTTTAGTCGGGCATTAATCTATTTGAATGAATCACCTGAGTGAACAATTCAATGACTCACTTGATTTGTTGCTGAATAAATCGGGTGTTTGAGCAAATCAGTTCAATTTCAATCGTAACCACTTACTGGTGAAATGATGTAAGATGTATAATGAATCACAATGCACATTCATTCAGTTTACTTTCTCTTGATCTAGCACACTGCTCTACGCATTTAGTGGTCTAATGATGCCTGAAATTCTGGTCCTTGAAAAGCACAACTGCACATCATGCAGGTAGAAGTCTCATTAAAAGGCGAGAAACATCGCAATCTGCCTCTGATGTATCAGTCAGAAGTTAGTTAATAAACACTAAAATACATAGCCATCAAATCACACTGACATTTGCAAGTAAAGATATTTTTGCAGTCAAAAAAATAAAGTGGACTAGCTGTGCAGAATGGTAAAAATAGCAAGAGAATGTCCGTCAGCTGAAGGCGCATCAGGGGTGCTTCCAGTGTAGACAGCTCTTTGGACTGTAATGGGAGAAAAAACTAGTTTTGCTGCACCACATGTCCGGTGTAGACATGCATAACTAAACTTTCGTGATGGATGCATGCTGGCTTGTTTGTTGTCATCTAGGCCGCAGCTTTTACCACAGCTTTAGACCTATATAATATACAGTGTGGCCTCCAAAAAGAGTCCTGCACGGGTCCGATATTGTAAATCCGCACCCGCCCGTACCCGCATCCCATAAACTGCATCCGACCCGTTTTCCAACATGAGCACTAATTAAAATGTGCACCCGACCTGACCCACTTAAAGTAGAACTGACACCCGAACCGCACCTGAAATAAAATCAGTTTAGCATTATATAAATAACATTATATACTCATTTATTGGCAGGTCATACAAAAGTAATTACAGCACCGCGCCACGTCTTTAAAATTCGAACACATTATTTTCAATGAGCGTACCCACACCGGCGGCGGCATTCAGCGCCCATCTGCGGCAACTCAGGAATTTGTTCAAAATCCTGCCGCGCCACAGAGCTCCATTTCAAGGTTTTATATAAAATGTATATTATATTTCACTCAAATTGTCAATGTACTGAGTTTAAACCTTGCTACAAGGTGCAACTCTTCTGTCAGAAGTCGATTCAAAATTGAGCTTGCACGTATATAATGTGCGCGTCCGGTGCGAGATACCTGAGACAGGGCGCTGCACGGTGCTGAGCTGAGCTGTGCATTCGGTGTGCGACCCCCTTTACGTGGTTGTGATTTTTTGAAAGTGAGAGAATCCTGGGAGGGCGCGCGCCGGCGTGAGCACAAATAACCTGATATTGTTTTGAAATTATTTTATTAATTTGAAATAAAGGCAAGACATATATTTGAAGATGTGTTCCTAAAAATATGCATATATTTTTACGTTCGCACATGACTCTTTTAAACCTGTGTTAGATCCGTGTTTCCCCCGTGTCTGACCCGACCCGCACCCATATCCGACACAGCTGGATGTTTTTCACCCGTTTCAGCAAAATTTGCGGGTTGACCCGTGGGTACCCGATCCCGTGCAGGACTCTGGCTGGAGCGATTGTTAATAAGATTAATGGAACACATGCCTTGCTAGCAGTGGGACTTTTATTATGCCACAGTCGCCGGTGCTATTTCCCCTTTCCGGTCATGAGTTTGATGTAACATACAGTATCTGTTTATCATATTAGATACATCTGAGTGTGTTAATAATTATGTTATGAATTTTACTCGCAGATATGATGCAATTTTCTGGTTAAAAATGCAATTTTCTCACGATTCTACAAATAGTTGTAAACATTTGGGATAATGCATTAGTAATGCATAATTAAAGTACTTAACGGAACAAAATATATAACTCTGGCAAAGTGGCTTTTTTTTAGTTTTTAGTGGTAGATAGATGGTTTTACAGATTTTTGTGTTACATAGTGCACCTTTAATTAATTCAAATGACATTTACAGGTGACTTTAATTCCCTAGTAACAAGGAAAGGATTCCATATCTAGGACAGTGTTTCTGTTACAGTCTTTCTGAACGAAATCCATATAAATGCATTGTTAGATGGAAGAATGTGGAGTAAAATACAGAACAGCGAGCATTACCATAGTCTCAAGCCTCGGACAGCAGTGTGACAGGAGGACAATGACATCCACTGCATCTTCGCTACACTCTCCTAAGGGCCCCTGGAGTGGCCCCAAGGCCATGTAATACCATGTTAATTACCGCACACACAGTATAAAGTTTCAAACAGGACTGTGTGGGAGAGAGGAGAAAATCTAATCACAGGGGAACCAATTTTACTGAATCTGTTGCTGCACTGGCTGGGTGGGTAATTTGTGATGACACAGAGAAAACATTACTGCCACAACAGTTGCTGAGCTGTAAATTCCTACCTGATAGAAAGTGATGGGTTTTTGACAATGTTTTCGTGTCAGTCCCCTAACTTAGGCAGTTTTTTTTTTTTTTTTTCTGTCAGTGTTGTCACAGTTACATCGGCTGTCATATTAATTTCCAGAAAATGTTGTCAAGTTCCTTAAATCTTCAGTTTGTCATCGCAGTTTATTATCACATTCAGTTTATCAAGGCCAAAGAGCCACTATAAACACTAAAAAAGTGGGTTGAAAAGAGAAAACACTCCAATTAGATTCTACAGTATTCTGGTACACATTTATCTGTCACTAGGTAATAGCCACATAACCAGCAGACACATTTTGTGCTAGCCAGATTTTGTTTTTTGTTGTTTGTATTTGCTGTCTAAAATAATATTTTAATATTAATACATTTCCATGTGTGAATTTATGGACATTATTACCTCTGGCATCCTCATATGTTTACAAATGAGAAACATCACAAGCAATTTGTCACGAGTCAACAAGTACGTACACACACATACACACACACACACACACACACACACACACACACATATATACACATTTTAAAATATAGAATTGAAAAACATTATTTTAAATTATCTTAAAAACTTCACATTACTATTTTTACTTTAACGTTACTTAAAGAACTTATTACTTAAATCATTGAAATAATAATTTTAGTAATGTGTACTTTCAATCTGAGACAACAGCGAAACCAGTTGAAAATTATTGCTGCATGTCCCGTATATTACATACTGCTTCCATTAAGAGCATATGGACACATCCTCCTGTCCTTTCCAGTTAAATAACACACAGCTCTTGGTCTTTTACCAAAAGCACCCGATAGTTTGGTAGCCATGCCAGCACCTGCAGAGTGTGTCTGTCACACTGCTATTGGCGATCTTTGCTGGCAGTTCACACCTTTTCCTGTAGTGAAGAGCTGGAACTGACCCTGCACACATTTTTGTGTTGTAAAAATGTGTTATTTGCACAGTGTGCAAAGTTTATGACAAATGGGGACATTCTGATTTAATGGTATTTTGTCACAAATGACATATGGTGATTTATCATATGCGAGATATGGTAATGTGTTCTTGCTCACTGATGACTTACTAGACTATTACTAATGCTTTGTGGTTGTGAAGCTCAAATTTGCTTCCTATTTTTTAACTAACAGATGTGAAGAATGTTTGCTAACATAAAATGTAACTTGGAAGTGCCCCTACCAATATATCAAAATCATTTTAAATATAAGGTGAATTATTGGCACCCTTGAAAGGGGGCTTCGAAAATAAATTTATATTGTGTATATTTTTGATCTTTCATTCTAAAAAAAACAAAAACAAAATTCTACCCTTTCATTGAAGTTAAACAATGGAAAATGTCTCATTATAAAATAAATGTTTTCTCTAGTTCAATTTGGCACCCAATTATTGCAACGTCCTTTCCCCAAGAAAACAGCTCTGAGTCATCTTCTATAATGCCTGATGAGTTTGGAGAACATCTGACAAGAGATCAGAGACCATTCCTCCATACAGAATCTCTCCAGATCCTTCAGATTCACAGATACGTGTTGGTGCTTCTTCTCTTCAGTTCACCCCACTCATTTTCATTTTTGTATTGATTTTGATGTTTGTTTTGGATCATCGACAGATGGGAGATCCAACCACAGCCAATTATTTCTGGCAGAGGCCGTCGGGTTTATATTTTTGAGCTGTTGGTATTTGCTAGAATCCATGATACCATATATCTGAACAAGATGTTCAGGACCTCCAGCAAAAAAGAAAATAAGCCCACAACATTAAAGATCCAGCAGTATATTAAACCATGGACATCCTTGTTTGCAACTAACACTTCTAGTGGGTTTGCAGCCAAAAAGCTCTCTTTTTTGTTTTGTTTTATCTGGCCACAGAATCCTGTCCCTTTTTAAGTTCCAGGATTGTATTTGTCATCATTAATCATTTAGGTCAACATTGTATAATTCAGAGATCCTCACTGAACTTCTGGAGAGAGTTTGCTGCACTGAAAGTAAAGGGGCCGAATAATTTTGCACGCCCATTTTATCAGTTTTTGATTTGTTAAAAGTTTAAAATATCCAATACATTTCGTTCCACTTCATGATTGTGTCCCACTTGTTGTTGATATTCCACAAAAAATTACAGTTTTATATCATTATGTTTGAAGCCTGAAATGTGGCAAAAGGTCGCAAGGCACTGTGTATATATACACAGTGTGTGTGTGTGTGTGTGTGTGTGTGTGTGTGTGTGTGTGTGTGTGTGTGTGTGTGTGTGTGTGTGTGTGTGTGTGTGTGTGTGTGTGTGTGGCTTATTGGCACCTTTGATAAAAATGAACAAAGGTGGCTATAAAAAAAATGGAATTGTTCATATATATATATATATATATATATATATATATATATATATATATATATATATATATATATATATTAAAATAAATGTATTTGATAATAATAAAAAAATAGTTTATTAAACTTTAACAACAACAACAAAAAAATCGTATAACTTTGCATGTGGCTAATAAGATAACCTTCACAGCGTCAAAGAACATCAGAGCCAGAAGGCTTTCTGAAATCTGTATCTTGGCAAGGAAATGTTCTGTTGGGAATGAAAACAGCTTGGAAAATTCCTGTTTGGTGGGTCCGGGGAGGCTGAATGTAAAGCTTTTAAGACAACCTCAATCAGCTCCCCCTGCTCATGAAGATAGCGCACACACACCGGCTACAACTCCAAATCGCGTTATCGCGTAATGTTAGGAAAGCCTTGAACACTGCATCTACACTGTGTTCCAAGGTCAATTTTAATAAACAGCACATACAGATGACAGTTACAGCACCAGTGAATGCAGTGAATCAGTTGTTTTGGAAAGAAAGTATAATTTAAGAACATGCATATTAGTCATCTCATTGTCAAAATGATTTCTTAATGGCAACAGGATAAAAAGGTCTTTTTACTTTTTCTTACATTCTATCTCCAAAAACCATGAGCAAACGCCCTGCAAGGTAAAAGAAAATACAACCCAGACTGCATTACGCATGGTTAACTAAGAGTGAGGATAAATGTGTGAACACCACAATTTATTCTATACAGTGAATTATCGGCTGCCATGAGTATGAAACCACTGAAATTTAAAAGACATTTAAAATTGTCCAAATCTGAGTCCTGAAAAAAAAAAACATGGTATAAAAGGAAATGTAATCTGATTTTATTCTTTTAAAATATAAATATATTAATTTTGGCTTTGGTACTGTCGAAATATTTCATATCCTCAAGATGCTCATTAACAGCGAGTTATGTGAGGTTACCGTGAGACTGGTGGTAATACTGTAAAACTTCACCTCTCTCTTTTCATCTTCCTTTTCTTATCTTTGCGATCGACAGCAAACACTGAATGCTGAATGATACATGACGAAAGGGCTGAGATGAACCCTCCTACCTTAATGAAACCTTATTGATTTCTCATTGCGGGGAATCATTGCCTCTGCCCTCATGTGCTCTTCCCACATTTAATCTGGATGCACATCTTCTGGAAACTCGACCGTTAGGACCTCCAGAGTATCCACACGAGATTCATCAATGTAATGCAGACGAACACAAACCCTTTTACTTCTGCAAATGGTGCCAAATTTAATATACTGTACTATAATAAGTACGTAGACTTAAATGCTGAGGATTTTTGATGAGTTCAGAGAATGCCCATGCTTTGTTAGAATACAAAATATAGTATAATAATAATGAATGGCATTTAACTAAATGCACGACAGTTAAAAGTTTAAGGTCAGTAAGAGTTTTTTAAAGAAATTATATTCATCAAGGACCAATGTGGACCTAATATGACAATAAACTGACCCAAAATAGCAATTCTGCTCCACAACTATAATCCAACTCAATCTATAAATTTCCAAACAATTCTGAAAGGCCCTCTTAAAAAGGCCAAGCTCCTCCTACTTGAATTAAACCATTTAGAAATTAAAGGTAATAAAGACATTTAAGAAAGACCAAAACAAACTCAGTTAAAATATATGACTCACTTATATGTTTAACAATGTTAAACCAAGAATCATTCAGATCACCAATCCCCTCACACATGAGAACAATGAACTGTGCCTTCTATTGGCGGGATTGGGATCCTCAAAATGGTGGCACTTACTGTGACCGGGTTTTGTCTTTTCGGGGTGGGGAAATGTTTCAGTGCATAAAAATGACTATGTAAGTAGTTATATGGAAACAATACATATTTAACATGATTACTGGTCTTGTTTAACTTCTTAAAACAATACATAAATCAACATAGTGAAATGTGTAACTAATTATATGTTAAACTGAAGAAGAAATGGCATGGTGAGGACAGAAACAACGCTTAACAATACACAATCAATACGCTTAACAATACGCAAAAAAACAACAACAACTGTGTACTGTGCTAATTAACTGAGACTTCGTACAGCTCTTACAGGTTGTTGGCCTTGTCTGTTTCGTTGCTTCTATTGCTCTCCCCTTTTTTGTAAGTTGCTTTGGATAAAAGCGTCTGCTAAATGATTAAATGTAATGTAAATACAATCAGTGTCACAAACATATCTGAAATAGGGTTCAAATTTGCACAAAACAGATACATAATGTTGCAACAAGACGTGTATATTTGCATCAGACATGTTCACAAGTCCCTGTGGTCCAACACAAGTCAAGTTTTAAGTCTCTGAGATCCAAGTCAAGTCTCAAAAAGTCTTTGTTCTGTTTTTAGCAATATATTTTTTTTTTCAGCTAGTATCTAATTATTGTATTGAACTATCAAAACAGATTCCGTCTACTTTAAAATTGCATAATGAAGCACACAAAATACTACTTGAATCATTACTATTCCTTTCAAACTCTACAAAATTATACTATTTGCTGTAGATCTCAAGCAATGCTGGATAATGCAGTCTAGCGAGCATCGGCAGTAACAAAACCTGTGTTTTGTTATATGTTTAACAAGCGTTACAGTAACGTTACAGTAAATGTTACTGTAAAAAGCGTTAACAAGCATTACAGTAAACAACAACGAACAACAACATTTCCATCTGCGTGTCTCGTTTGTGGAAATAAGTTGGACGGTCATTAATTCCGTATGAAAAGGACATGGAAATGTGTACTTCGTGAAAAAGGACCGTAAGCCTCTGCTGCTGTGTAACACTGCAGCTTCCCTTCGGATCAATTGATTGCTTTTAAAATTCAATTGAAAGTTTTTTAAGGTAAGGCTTGGCTATATTGTTACTATTTGTTGCTAATTTATGTAACAGCAGTTTTCTAATGGGTGATGAATTCACATGCCTTCAAATGTGTCACGTGCTTGCTGGCTTGGTGCATTTTTAGAAATATTTTGTGATATTCGATTCTGCAGCACATATTTAGAATGAAGGAACAGTAAAAGGTGGAATTTTGTGCTGTCATGTGGGGTAGTAAATAGAAACTGTAACTGGGAATGCTGTGCCAAAAGACTTTCATTTTTTCAAGTCCATGTCCAGTCCATATCAAGTCTCAAGTCAAGTCTCGGGTCAGTTGTTTGCAAGTCCAAGTCTTTTTTTTTTTTTTTTTCACTTGAGTCCAAGTCGCAGACCCGAGTTTCCATCACTGGTATGCATGTTTGTTTATAGCCCAGTGTCAGAATAAGAGTCATTTTCATAATAAGAAGGTAAACTATGACAATAATTCTACAATAATTCTAGTTTAAATAAATTGCATACTTTGACATACTTTCTATTGATAAAAGAATCCTAAAAAAAAAAAAAAAAAAAAATGAAATGAAACGAATTGTTCCCTGAGCAGCAGACCACCATATTAGAATGATTTCTGAAGGATAGTGACTGAAGACTGGTGTAAAGATGCTAATAATATTTCTTTGCCAAATAATTATTATTTTTTAGAAAAGAATAATTTACAATATTACTGCTTTTACAGTATTTTTGATTAAATAAATATAGAGCAAATGAGGAGCATAAGACCATCTTTTTTTCATGAACATCTTTATTCAAATCTTACGAACTGCAAACATTTAAATAGTAATATTCATGATTATTATTAATATAATAATTGATATGTTATTATATTTTATTTATTGTATCTGTATAGATGTGTTTAGGGGTGAGGATAGACATAATTAGACTTTCAAATCAATGTGTATATTTGGGAATCATTTAGATGAATGTGCTACAGAGCTCTGTGAAATAAAGGAAGTGGTAATTGGAGTGAGACTCGCAGTGATTTACACTACAGCTGATTGTAGCTGCGTTCTGAGAGGAGGGGGAGAATAAACCTGCCGGCCACAGAGAAAGAGACTCGCAGCATTATTCTGCCAGTTCAAATGCCAGTGCATTTCTCAAAGCAAAATAACACAATGCCATTCTATGCTGTACTTGGTATTTGTCTGAGGGAAGTATTCAAAATGTCAATCTTCCACGCCTGTCTAAAGCATTTTCCCCCTTTCACCTCTGAGGTAACTCCATCAAAAATAAAATCAACTACATTTTGCAGACTTGCAATGAGATTTGACATCGTGTTTAAGAGAATGGAATGTGTTTGCAACCTTTAGAGGTTAAAAAGAGATCGAAATAGCTACAAATGCCTTCTTTCCAAAAAATTAAATTCTTTGATCTACAGCTCTAATTTGCGCCCACCAAGTAATGACTAAAAGACGAAGCTATACATTTTGTTTTTTCAAAAACAAAAAAACATGAAACATCCATAACAAATTTGAGCCCCCGTCTTTGAGATAAGCATGTGGGAAAGAGATGAGACATTTCCTAATAATGCAAATCCAGACCTCAAGAAAATCTGTTAACATCCGTGAGGAGGATATAAGTGATATGCTAATAGACAATGCACTGCCACAAGTGTTTAATTGCTTATACTTATTGATGAGGAAATGCAGACCAACTGGGTGCTCTGTTTTTGAAGATAAGCCTTATCACAAGAGCAAATAAACAGGACTTTGAAGAACAGGAGATACAGTGATATTTGCAAATAGGATTGGATTTTAAAATAAGGTCTCCCACACTGAGGGCCATGATCCTTACTCCTAACCAGTTACCTAAAAAGCAGTTTTACATATTAAATGTCATCTTGTTTACTTACCAACTCTTGAATGTCATAAAAAAGGACTTCATGAAGCTTGTGAACAGTAGTAGTAGACTGAGACTTTTATATTATTATACAAATGTATATCGTCCTTTTAAAGTCAATTACATATTCTATTATACATCCTTTCAAAGCCAATTACATATCCTGTCTACATTAGAAACTGGACAACGATAATGGTGTAACAAATCAAACCAAGCCTCATCGGATTTAACATCACACGTGACTCCAGCAATGAAACCTTTCACAGTATTTTGGAGAATAAATTCATCTGAGAGTGAGATCAATCAGACTCCACTAGGGCTGGTGTAATGGTGCAACTGCTGACATATTTATCTTGCAGCACAATCATATATAACAGTTGATATGCTAGGAAGACAAAACAAGAAGCACAGCACAAGATCAATACAGAGGCATTTTGTTCATTACAGTTTTCTTTTAAAGGGGCATGACATGAGAAATCAAATTTACCTTGATCTTTTGACATATAAGAGGTATTTGAACCTTTAAAACATCCTGCAAGTTCTATCGCTTAAAACGTCCTCCTAATTATAAACAAAGCATTTATTAAATCAAGCTCGTTTTGATATTGCATGATGTCTGTGATGTCACATGGGCAAATACATTTGCATATCCCTGCCTCCACACATCAACGAATAGTACATAATTGCAACATAGACCCCTACTGGCATTCAGTCACTTAATGGCAGACATTTGCCTAGACTGGATATGAGTGTCACGCACATACTCTACACGCTTGAGTCTTTCAACAAGACAAATGGAAGAGTAAAAGAAAGCATGCTTTGATGCATATCAAAGTACAGACTTTAGGGGATGGTTTATTTAACGACGTCCTGGATTATATGTTTGTTCGGAGCATTTTGGTTTTTTTAACGAGGCACAGAGAGTTTGCAAAGATACATTTGTTGATGGATGAAGTAGCTAACTGTATTGGTACTGGATCGGACAGCAGCTGCATTACAAACTGTAAACAAATTATTTCATAATGCTTTGTCTGTAATTATATATCTATGGTCTTTTACGGTCTTATAGTGTTTGAGTTTGAAACCAAACTCATTAGCAATGTGATCATTCCTGTATAAAGTTTGACTCCCAGGGAATTTATAAACGTGCAAAATGTACAGTTTGAATGCTATGTAAGTCACTTTTGATAAAAGCATCTGCCAAATGCATAAATGTAAATGTAGTTGCATTTAATCATTGGTAAAGGGCACGACTCTACTGTCTTAAATATTTAAACGTAAAAATAACCATATGAAGTGAGCATTCATTAAAATAAACCATCTGGACTTGAGAGGAAAAGAAAAAACTATTTTGACAATTATTGATTTCATTTGCATTATGTCTAGATAATAATATGCCAAGTAAAGCATTAGCAGTGTGAAATGTGGGCTGAAAAAAAATCTGTACATTTTTTTCAAATAGCTCAAAATAAGTTAATAACAATAACAAACTGTTCAAGTAACTTTCAAAGCATACGCAACATTTCCCTGTATCCGTTATTTTTGCAAACAAAACCTGATAGGATCTTCATGCACTAGGAAGAAAACAATCATTCCTGAAACCGGTTAATACACAGTATTCGCAGATACACAGTACACCCCAGCACATGAGGTTTGACAATGCTAAATATATCAGCCATTTACATCTTGTTAAAAGCAGATGGCTCAATATGAAATAATGCTCACATTTTCACCAGATTTCTATGATTTTATAGAACATGCAGAAACCCTGCATAGTCTCAAACCACTGATCACTCTCACTTTCCCTCTCTTCAGGCAGTCGCTGGTGAAAAATGGAGCAGGGGGGATTGTTCCTCACAGGCCCTAATGAGAGTGCTTTGTTTAAGGAGCTAAATTATCGTCCCATTACCCACAGCCTTGGGTACCCCCCCGATTTCTCAGACAGTGATGAAGGTCAAGCCCAAAGCACACTTCAAGCTCTCCATAACGCCAAGAGTCACACAGCTCTGCTAACTCTGAGGGAACAGCTTCTCCTATAACAGTTGAACTCCGCTCTGCTTGTGGTTAAATGCCTAGAAGAATTATAGGCCACCAATTACTACAAGCGTAAAGCCATATGAACCGATAAAAAGGCAATGTTTTCCAGACTAGCTGAAGACTGGTGCTAAAAAACAATCACCAACCACATGATAAAAGCCAGTACCTCAGAGTAAGCATCACTACAACCTAATAATTCAAACTCTGCAAAGTGGAACTGAGTTGACTTTATAATCAAGTCATTAATTATTCACACCAGATATCTCTCATGCTCTGTAAGGCATTACTAATTGGCCCAACCATATGATAATCCTTTCCATAAAAAATGTATGTTGATCTTAATGGCCACAGACACATCAGATGCAAGTACAATGGCTGTCGCTGGTGCTACTCGCACCGGAAAGCGTTAGATTGTATTCGGTGGTGTGATTTCTCATTTTTCCAAGCGATATATATCAGCCGCCACTGCTCAGTAGAGATGTCACAGCCTAGCTCGCGATGATCTGATTAGATTCTTTCTGCGTACGGGCCTTTTCAAGTGTAGTTCATCAATCTCTTTATCTTTTCAGTCGTACCATCGCCACACTGAGGAGAAGCACATGAAAGCGCTGATCATAAAGCCAATGAGGCCTTTGTGTACGAAAAAGGTTTAAACCGCACTCACCGGGACAGAGAAAACATCTGAGGCAGTGAGTTTAAATTCATTACTTCATTTTCCACACTGCTGATCTGAGAGTGACGCTCTCCGAAGGCTTTTTGCTTCATTTTGCAGGTCTGCTTCTTGGAGGCAAAGCTAGGACAACAATCAGGCTCAAATTGAATCACCTTTGGGTGCTTTAAATCATTTATGGAATGCAAATGCCTTTGCGATTCATTTATCAAATATTTCGAAGTCAACAGCTGCAGCAAGTCGCGTGCGCCAAGGGTAAAAGTCCTTATCTGGAATCAATCATTGCAGCAAGGGGAAAATAAGAACTGTTCTGACAGAACCAGAGAGATTAAGGGTCGGAATCTGATTTTCTTGTTTGTGAAACTGAGCACAACATGTACAAAAATCCTGCTTTACTTCAGAATGCCTTGGCAAAGCCCATAAATCTCAAGCTAGGCATAACAATAGGTAATTACTCCAGCTTTGAGGACTAGGAATAGATTACTATATACATCATTATATGTGATTACGTTCTCTGCAGTAGGGCCTGTCATTGTTCCGCAAGAGATGGATAATCTTTCTCAGAGCATATATTATGCTAACAGACCCACTTCCACACAGGATCCCTTGATCAAACTCGGCAGAGTTTTTCATTCCAGCATAAGATGTCAGTGTCGTTGTGATGTTGGGAGCTGTGTGAATAAGGGATTCTCAGTGGGGGGAAAAAAGGAACGGATGAAAGATGCTTGCAAACAGTGCGCTCAGTCAATACAATGCAATTAAAGGGATATTTCATCCAAAAATAAAAATGCTGTCATTATTTATTTAGAGTCATGTCGCTTCAAACCCATCTAACTTTTTTTGTCCGTGTGACACAAAAGGAAAAAAAGTAGCAGAATGACCACACTGCTTAAAAAGAAAGGTGGAATTAATAGAGAACAGCTGTGGTGTCACTTCACTTTCACTGAATAGAAAAGGCTCAATGAAAAAAATGTGCCCATGATGATATTTCTGCTTCTTGTATCTTTAGAGTGAAATGTCCTGTGAGTGTTGCTACAGTAAAAAAAACGAGTTCAGTTCTATCCGAAACCGATGAACGTGAATATGGCAGTAATATTTTGCTGGCTGTTGTGTTGCGCCAGTTCGGAAATGAAATGCCTGGAGTGTGACACCAAAAGGTTAATGCTCTAACGCAACACCTACACTTACTAACCGACAAAAGCAAATGTGAGATAAAAACATTTTCCATTACATAAAATAAACAAACATGAAAACATCATCAAACCGAAAACATCCAACATCAACCTGACCCGAGGCTCGGCCAACATCCACCACAATCAGAACAGCCATACATATGAAGCTGGTTTGATGTAAACATCAAAATGTATTAAGATACACTATGGCAAAAATGTTCTGAGGTCATAACAGCATTGGTCAGGTCTTTATTAATATAATCTCTCCTTGAAATAATAATTTGTGTACAAAGGAATGAAGTTGTTGTTGTTCATTTCAGCTGAGAAATACAATGAATTGTATGTATAGGTTTGTTTTGAAGTTTTCCAAAAATATAGGTAGAAGCACATTTTTTCAGTAAGCTTCGGTTGAGAAAAGAGCAGCTTGAACATTTTGCGAAACTTCCTTTTTTGTTCTATGCATCGGGATTGGAACAACAAGCAATTGAAAACAGAATTTTGCACTCACAGAACACGTTAACCGCTAAGCCACATCTCAGACAGCAATGTAATAATTAAGCATTTGATGGAAAAAAGCAGCATGACAAAATGATGCGGCACGGGCGAATTTATTACGCTAGTTCCTGATAAACACTGCATCAGAGCTTGAGTGAGATAAATCCTGAATGGAAGGATGGATGGATGCTGTGTAATGCTAACAGGAGGGAGAAACATCAAAGCGGAGCCATTAAAAAGAGATCTAGCGTAGAAATCTCCATATCACAGGAACAGACATCATAGACAACACGCTTACCCGTTTTCCATGTATAGTGCCTGTCCTTCGGAAATTCCAGGTCCGACCTCACTTGCATTCCAATGAGAGACATAGAGAGCAGCAGGTAGTTCCCAACACGCCATATCCAGCCCGTTACACCAGAGTCATCTTTTAGAATCATAGTCCAGCCCATTGACGTCCTGTCCACTTTTAGTCCTGCAAAAGCAAAAAAACAAAACAAAGCAACAATGGTGATTATGCTTTCTTACCTGTTGGGGAGCGAATACACCAAGCAAGCATGACAAACAACTCTTGGGAATTATTACATTAGTCATTTGGTTTTAAAGCTGCATGCACTGATGCGGCAACTACCGGTAAACACAGGCAGAGCATTGGGTCCTTCAGCCCTGAAGTAATTGAGGATATTAACACCTTTTCATTGCTACTCATTTAATTCTGTCCCCTGCCGCTAATTTATGTCCTTTGGGTGAAGGATTAGTTCTGGAATCACTGATTCTCCAAGCCTGTGTATACATGAGAGGGAATTTTAATGCTATCTGATTTACAATAAACTTTTTTGCAAACATTCAGAGATAGCAGTTGTACACTATTGTAGTTGTACTATTCACATTTTAAAGCAGCTGATCTTGAACTATAAACGTCTTTTACCGTCTGCACGCACGGTCTGTTTTGTCACGCGCTGACAGATGGAAATCTGCACACCATTTAAATGGCAAATATTCAATGGGCCGGATCCACGTTATGCCTCTCACATGTAATAAACTTCTCCATTGACAACCGAAATGGGAAAGTAACTCATTTAAACAGCTCGGCAGCACAAACCAAGGTTATTCATTCACACCAGTCCCGCGGCAAGAAATGGGAATCTCTATATTTTATAGCATCATTGTTTCATATATGGGACACAGCTCTGCATAGACCACTGTATTACAGTATTATCTGAATTAAAATTTTGATTGATTTTCCTCTTATGGAGACGGCATACAATGCATTACCTGCGGACGATCTGTTCGAGGCGGCTAGACAGAATCGGTGTGTTGATGGATGAATTGCTATCAGACTAAAATATGTGTTTGGAATGTGGAATTATTCTGATGTGATTTCTCAGGGAAAGCCTGCAGCTCCCAATTGGTTTTTGGTTGATTTCATTTGGGGAAATTAGATTTTTATTTCATTGCTTCAGCAGTGTTGCAGGAAAATCTGATTTGAGAGGAATATGGTGAGAGGCCTTGACGGAGTGAAAGAAGATCTCTTATCCTTTTACTGCTGCCACAAGTAAATGTCTTGATAGAATTAGATATTTTCAATAGGGTATACACAGATATCCTCTTGAAAATGCTAGAGCTGGTTGCTTGGGACTTTGGAGCATGGCTCATTCAATTTTTGATAACATATTTCAGTTTAACGTTTCTATTCCAAGTGAATAAATGAGTGGTGTTGACCTGTACTGTGTGTCAGCTTTCCTTCAGAATCGAGACACAACATCGGTCTCTCGAATTCATCTACATTTCTTAACTAATTTTAAATAGAACAGCTGTTCTTCAGCTAAACACTGCAGTTTTAAATAACAGAACACTGAAGCAATTAATACGTTCTCAACCTATAGTCAAATGACCAACCTCTATACTAATCCATAGACATATGATGGACAGTTTACAGACATGTCTTATGCACACAGACTGTACACACACAGACAGGCCTATAAATATGGTGTGGTAATGCACACCACAATCCTGCATGCTGTCAAATACAACACACAAATATTATAAAACTTCAATATTTACAGTGAAGATTTACAAAAGGTTACGTAGAGCCTAGCAAACATCCAGACTGAGAGTGAAAAACTCGGCGTGATGGACTTGGCCTTTTCCCCGTGACCTGTCAGCCGTAGGGAGGATGTGAATACTGACACGTTTCTGCATGTGCCTGTCACCCGCCGTACCAGCAACAGCCATCCTGGAAATCAAATGCGTCAAAGTCCTGCGCTGCTTTTTAGAATAACTAGGTCAAACAAAGCTTGTGGGCTCAGACTGGAACACAGTGTGCAGTCTTAAGAACCTGAGAACGCTTCTGCGCTTCAGGATTCATAACACTTCAGTCGCGATTTTCTCAACTAGCACACGCGTTAGCTCTTTCAGGCGGAGCCATTGACTCTCCTTCAGATTTTCATTTATACTGCCATATCTAAGTAACAAACCATTCAATTTAAATATGCACTGGTTCAAATTTCATAGGCGTGCAGGTCATGCAGTTCTCTCTTAGTAACCACTATGCAGGGGCCTGGCTGAATTGGATAAAAGCTACCTTTTTCCAGTTTGGGTGGGTTACATATCAGATTTGTGTGAAAAGTCATGCGCTCAAATATAACTTCAAAGAAGCACAAGGGAATTCATTTATCAGTTTTAGCTGAGGCAGTGAATTCCACATCAACATCAAACAGAAGGCTTTTCACCATTCTTGCCGAGTGATATGGTGTAACATCTACATGTGCTATAGTTTTTGTGTTTAACAACCTCATTTGGTCAGTGGTCCCGACCAGTGATGCGCGGGTCAATGTACAGACAAACAGTACCCGACCGTCATTTTCAACTAACCCGCCCGCAACTCGAACCACATTTTTTAAAAGTAGTAAATGCTCATCGTAGCGTCAATTTATTATTTTATTTCGTTTCATTTACTTAAGATGCTGCATGTGTTTATCCAGTCTAATCGAAGTGTGCGTCTCTCCCATGACCTTCCCAACAAAACTCCCGCCCCCTCTCAGAAAATACATAAAACTGACATTACTGAGCTATGCGTTTAAAAGTAGCCTTGTAAACTGGTACAATGGCATTTCTCAGTTCAACATTTTGGGAAATTGCCAATCGGCCATTTTGTCCCATGACAGGAAAGGTGTTAAAAGGGCTATAAGATGCCGTTAGTGGCCTAAAACAGAAGATTAGCCCACTTATTTATAGCTTTCCTCACGCTGTGTAGAAATATTAAATCAACCGTCCCTGGGTTGAGACGGTTTCTTCTCGCCTTTATGACATGACCTGCGGAGCTGAATGTGTGCTCACTGGCTGCACTTATGCTGGAACGCAGAGGATCCTCCTTGCCAATGGATTTTATAGTAAATTGTGTCTAGTATTATATAAATTACAAAGGTTTAATTGGCATCGTTGTTTCAAACGACACTACCGACCGCGACCTGGATATCATTTTTTTTTTTTTTTTTTTGGATGACTCGTAACCACGGGTGACTGCAGGCACCCACTCATTTTGGATCAACCCGAGCATCACTGGTGCCCACCCCGCTCTTATTTTATGTTTTTGTTTTGTTTTGTTTTGTTTTTCGCCTTTCCTTTAATATTAAGCAGTTTAAATACATATTTTTTTGGTGTTTTTTTTACATATTAAAAATGTTTAGGGGGAAAACATTTAAAAAAAAAAAAAAAAAAAAAAAAAAAAAAAAAAAATATATATATATATATATATATATATATATATATATATATATATATATATATATATATATATATATATATATATATATATATATATATATATATATATATATATATATATATATATATATATATATATATAAAATTGAGATTTATACATCATCTGAAAGCTGATAAAGCAGCTTTCCATTGATGTATGGTTTGTTAGGATAGGACAATATTTGGCAGAGAATCTGAATCCAAAATCTGGAATATGAGGGTGCAAGTCTAAATTATTGAGAAAATCGCCTAATTATTGAGAAAATCTCGCTAAAAGTATTCCAAATGAAGTCCTTAGCAACACGTTAGTACTAATAATACATTTTTGATATATTAACCACGAAATGTACAAAATATCTTCATGGAACATGATCTTTACTTAATATCCTAATGATTTTTGGCATAAAAAAAGAGATAATTTTGACCCATAAAATGTACCTGAGTGGCTTATGACTGGTTTTGTGGTCCAGGTTCACATATTATTATTATATTCTATATTTATATCAATATTATAGAAGACCCCTTATTTAGTGTTAAAAAAGGTCCAGATTTACTAGAAGATATTCACGGTAAATTATCACAAAAAAATGTGGACAGGGTTATTTTTGCAGCTGACTGTAAACTTTATGTCCCTCAAAACTGATTGGTTGATTGGAATGTTGTTCCAGGATTGGTATGTTGTTCAACAAGGATCAGGAAAATGTTGCACATGGTGAACCAGGTCCTGCATTCAAATCACTGAAATTAATAAGTGTGTTTGTTATGCATTTTTGAATAAATTAATAATTGTGGACAAAAACATAAGTGGACAAAAACATAAGACCCACACAGGAATATGTAAAAAATGTCTAAAGCATGAGCAACCATGTCCACCCAACCTAAGAGCTATTTTTCTGCCCTATCCCAAAGAACATTAAAAATACTTAAAAATCCAAATTCCAACTCTAATTCGAAATGATGTTTGAAACACTCTGTCTAAAAAAATTTAAATAGCATGGTCTATTTGTAATGTAGAACGTCTTATCCTCCCAAAATCTTCACATGGGACAGGGCATCTGAGCTGAGCTGTCTGTAAACAGGTGGGCGCGGTAATTATCGTTTGATTACAACTCCCACAGCAGATACTAAAGCACTGTCTGTAACAGGTCTATTGCAGTCTCAGCCAGACTCGTTCCATTAGATCTCTCTATGCAGGACACCACCGGCTCTGACAGCAAAGGAAACAAAAGCTCCTAATCCTGTTTACTGTACCACAGACGCCTTCCCCTTGCTTCAATTTCCATACAGTAATGCATCCAATTGGCTTGTGTTCGACAAGCCGAGCAAACCTTTGTACGCCACCTGTCATTTCTGCTTCCTTATTTGTCCATAAAACCTCGGAAGCACACGACTTGATAATAAGCCTCTGCCTGCACTGTATTAGCAAGCTGGCGTCATAAAAGAAAGCGAGAAATAAGAAGTCTTCTTGACACTAATATTTTAAAGGTAAACTCAGTATCTTTTCCCTCATTAAAAAGTTTTACTTTCAGTACTTTAAAAAAAAAAGTACATTCATGTACAGGCACATGAGATGAAGTTGTAGCTGTGTAGCCCCAATAAAAGTGACCCAATGGGTATGGCCATGTTGAGATCACATGACCAACCGAATGTCTAGCCATATTTTATCTCTTTAACCAATTTAACCAACAATTTAATCATGACTGCGAATAGCTTTGTTAACAAAAATATTTTGCAGCTAGCAGGTGATGGGATGGGATGGCATGATGTTGGGATAGGATGGGATGGGATGGATGGACGGAGGGACGGATGAATGTGATTGGATGGATGGTAGGGCTGAAACGATTAGTCGACATTGTCAACAAATATCTGTCAGCAAATATTGTCAACCATAGGCATAATTTACGTGTGTCCCCACTACATTTTTTAAAACATCTTGCTTCACGGATGAACCTAACTAATACAAACAAAAAATCTCTGGTTAACTAGAAGAGTAGGCACTATAATTTTGTTCGTTTGTTATATAAGAGGCGATCTCGTTGCCGCTGTTATCAGTGGTGCAGGTTTCTCTCGCGGCTCATGCAGTCTTCACACAGACGAGCGCTTTAATCTAACGCTTAACGCCGTTGCAGAGACTTTCCATTTTTTCCAGTCAGATCACGAAACAAAATGCACAAAAACTGTCCCTGCTCTTGATGTAGCCTACTGATGATATTCGGGTTTGATGAGAGAAAAAATAGGCTACGAGGGCAGATTAGAAACGAGAACTTCTAACAAGTTTAACAGACTAGACCAGGGATTATAAGCAAAGTGCGCAAATCTATATGCCTTTATTCACGTGAAAATTCTTGGCACAACGCTATATTGTGTTTAGATGCAATAATTAAACGATTAGATTAGATTAAATCTATATCAATAAATTAACTATTTAATTGCTTTCCAAAAAATAAAAAAATTTCTGCAGTTGTTATTGTACATCTGATATAACATTGTCATCAGCAATGCAACCCCCCTTAATACGCCATATAGTGCATATCATATGCACGCGAAAAACTGCCTACCATATGCACGCCAAAGCTCATTTTGACGTATGAGCGCCCCTCATACGTCAAAATGAGCTTTGGCGTGCATTTAGTACGCAGTTTTTCACGTGCATATGACACGCAATTTATGTCCCACCCACTTTTTAAAACAAAGTTACGCCACTGTTGTCAACAAATATCTGTTGTCGAGTAGTCGTTTGATCTCACGTGACCTAATGTAAGGGCCTGCAATATCGCGATTTGACCGCTATGGGGCTGTGGCGCTAGAGTGCAGCTTAAATGCTATTGCGGTAGAAGAAAACAGCGCATATCTGGCAAAGTGTGGGAAAGTTTCACAAAACTTCGAACCAAGAATGTTGTCGTGTGCAATACATGCAAAGGGCAACATGCTTTTAATGGGAGAATGACGTGCATGTTGCAGCATTTAAAGATGAAACATCCCAGCACAAGAGGAGCTGGTGAGAGGAGAGTTCTCCAGCTGAAGCTAACTAATTAGTGGAAAATCTCTTTATTGGAGAAGGCAATACTACTAAAAATAGTAATAATATTAACAATAATGATTAAAGTATAAATAATAATTAGAGTAATGTGGTTTATTTTGGATAGAATAAAGCTTGATCGAGTTTAGGAGTCCTTATAACCTAACACTATTAGGTATTATAGTCTTATCACTTGTCTGTATTTTGTTCCATATGCATGACAACTTACAAAAGGAGATAGGATCATTCATGTCAGTTGTGGTTTCATACTGTTAATTAAAAGGTGAATGAGAATCTGTCAGCTCAGTTGTAATGTAAAAAAAGATTGTAATTTGTATACTTGTAATAATTGTTCTTTGTGTCCTGAAGCAGCACTTTTTTCATCAGAGGAATTGCAGCTGATTATTTATTTTTTTATTTTTCAACTGGAAGGGAACAGAATATTTAAACAATGTGTAGAAAGCATTTGTGTGTGATTTGATTTGGACAGAATTCTCAAAACTTAAAGGACAACTCTGGTGAGAAATGACTCTAGGGGTAATTAACAGATGGTTAGTAGATCGTTCTGATCATGAAAATCAGAACGATCATGAGAGTTTTATCTCTAAAAACAGATTAGCTTATAACGCTTGTCTATGGGGCACAGGGCAAGTAAGATGTTTTCCAAGATGGCACCTGACCGTAAACGTGTAATGTACTGTGTTTATAAAGTATCTTCTTATTAAACTGTTTGTACGCGTACTAAGTTCTCAATGCTTCGATTTGCATGTAGGGACTCTCATGTGTGCGTTGGTGTGAGGTTATTTTAAGTGGTATTAACTAGAGATTTAATTTCACTACCATGTGCCCCATAGACAAGCGTTATAAGCTAATCTGTTTTTAGAGATAAAACTCTTTACATTCAATTTTCATGAAAATGCATCCCAGAGAACGATATACTCGGTAACCATCTGTTAATTACCCCTTGGGTCATTTCTCACCGGAGTTGTCCTTTAAAGAGAATGAACGGTTTAGTTGGTTCAAAGTTCATTAAAACATCCATTTCAAAAGGCTAAAGTGATTTTCTTTTTTATATTATAGGTAGAATGGACCCACTTTATATTAGGTGGCCTTAACTAATATGTACTATCATTTTAATTAATAATTTGATACAATGCATTTATTGTGTACATACATGTTTTTACATTATGCTTACATTTTAAAAATACCTGCATGCAATTATGTCTGTAATACATTTCTGTAGTTACATTTTTAATTACACAGTTGGCACTTTGCTTACACCTAACCATACCCTTAAACTGACCCATATATCACCACACCTGTCCATAACTCTACCCGTATCCCACCTCAATATCCGTAAAAGTGTTTTGCAATACAATTTGAACACAGTAAGTATATTGTACTTATTTTTTGATGTAAGGACATAGTACTTAAGGCCACCTAGTATAAAGTGGGGCCGAATATGTACACCTCAATGTTTTAACTAATTGAATAATCGTTCAAAACTTGCTGATTAGTTGTTAATGGCAATGGCAATAATCGATGATTATTAAAGGGGGGGTGAAATGCTGTTTCATGCATACTGATCTTTTTACACTGTTAAAGACTTGGAATCCCATACTAAACATAGACAAAGTTTCAAAAGTTAAGGTGGACGTTTGATGGGAGTATTTCTTTGTCAAAAATACTACTTCCGGTTAGTCATAAGTTTCGGCAAGTTTTTTGAGATCATGCGTTCCCATTGACGTTAGTGGGGGCGGAATTTCCTTGTATGGGCCTTACGGACAATTCTACCGGAAGCGCGTGAGAGAGAGAGAGGGAGAGAGCGAAAGCAACAGCCTACGCCCATCAAAGCGCTGGCTCGTAGGCTGCTAAACAGGTGATATAACCAGTAGCTACTGACTTACCCACTGATAGGCCGGCGGTCGATCTGTATTAGCACTTTCCTCACGCGACGGGCGAATCACTTTCCTCACAGAGCGACTCACTTTCCTCACGCGGCAGGCGAATCACTTTCCTCACTGAGCGAATCACTTTCCTCACAGAGCGACTCACTTTCCTCACGCGGCGGGCAAATCACTTTCCTCACTGAGCGAATCACTTTCCTCACTGAGCGAATCACTTTCCTCACAGAGCGACTCACTTTCCTCACGCGGCGGGCGAATCACTTTCCTCACTGAGCGAATCACTTTCCTCACAGAGCGAATCACTTTCCTCACGCGGCGGGCGAATCACTTTCCTCACAGAGCGAATCACTTTCCTCACTGAGCGAATCACTTTCCTCACAGAGCGAATCACTTTCCTCACAGAGCGACTCACTTTCCTCACGCGGCGGGCGAATCACTTTCCTCACTGAGCGAATCACTTTCCTCACAGAGCGAATCACTTTCCTCACGCGGCGGGCGAATCACTTTCCTCAATGAGCGAATCACTTTCCTCACAGAGCGACTCACTTTCCTCACGCGGCGGGCGAATCACTTTCCTCACTGAGCGAATCACTTTCCTCACAGAGCGACTCACTTTCCTCACGCGGCGGGCGAATCACTTTCCTCACTGAGCGAATCACTTTCCTCACAGAGCGAATCACTTTCCTCACAGAGCGAATCACTTTCCTCACAGAGCGACTCACTTTCCTCACGCGGCGGGCGAATCACTTTCCTCACTGAGCGAATCACTTTCCTCACAGAGCGAATCACTTTCCTCACGCGGCGGGCGAATCACTTTCCTCAATGAGCGAATCACTTTCCTCACAGAGCGACTCACTTTGCTCACTGCAGCGCGCTGCTGCACACGTCATTATTTAGCTCCGCTCACATGACACGCCCCCACCCGCTCGGCTTTTTTCGGAAAGACTCGGAACAGCGCATCTTTCTTATATAATTATAAAAAAAATAAAGACTTTTCGGAGATATGCAGGATGCAATGCTACTCTATAGGTACTCAAGATTGACATGACACTGACTGAAACTGAGTGTTTCACCCCCCCTTTAAACAGTAGATTAGTCGATTATCATGGATGGGATGGATGGATGGAAATTTTCCCATGTGAAACCTGTTAAAAAAATATCTATTAATGAAATATCTGATTAAAATCATTGTCCTAAAAGCAGTCCAGTACAATATGACACATTATAAAATGACATCATGATGCTGATTGGGTGATGGCACCACAAAAACCACACAGTCGACATGCTAACCTGCCAAACCTCTGGAGTGCATTCCAGTACATGGATAAATTATATTATATTGGTAAAATACTCAGTTGTACCAGTAAAAGGCTTTAAAACACTGATAATACTTTACACAAGGAGAAACCTCAGCTGAGCCACCCTTGTCAGACCGGTCTTATAATTGAATAAATAGATGTCTCCTCTAAGTGACATGCAGTGAGCACAGGGACCCAAAATGGCAGCTATTTCTCTTCATTAGTTTTAGTTGCACAGGGAAACGAGGGAAAGCAGCTTTGCAGAGACCTCTCATGCAACACTGTACTTCCACCCATTACAGACTCGAAGACTGTTGAGCCCAGACCGGGGAATTGGGTTACCGGGCAATTAGACCGAGGAAACGGCGGTTTCTACCTGAAAGGAAAGGCTGGGACTCATCACTTTAGCTGTGGCAGTGAGGTGAACAGCTGGACGGCTGAGGGCCGCTGATGCTGCTGGCAGCTGAATGCTCCTCAGAAGCTCTCTGTGACACAGGGACAGCAGATAAACACAGCCTTTCCTCCTCCCCCTGATGCATCATCTGCCAGCTAATCCTCAGTGGTTCCCCCTCGGGAAGATCAGAGCGTGAAAGATGTGTCTGTCACACCATCACCGACCATGAGAACAGATAACCCTTTGGCGATTGCTGGATGAAGTATCCACTGCCGGAAATTCCTCCCAGAAAGTGTGCTGAAGCAAGCAGGGCTAAAAAAAAAAAAAAAAAAAGAGGGCGAGAGAAAAGGAGAGTTTTAGTTTGGACCAACAAAACAGAAATCGTTGAAAACATGCCCTCAGACAATAACACATACTTTAAGGAGGAGACCTGGTGTGGTCAAAGGAGTTTGGTTTAGTTTTATAACCTAGAAAGTTCCCTTAATGTTTCATTCCAAGCCTTAAAATTATCTGGAATCTGGAACACTCTACAGCTGAAACAGCTCACAGATGTCAAAGAAATGGTGAAAAAATAGGTAACAAGTATATAATAAAAACAGATAGTTAAAATAACCCATTTTTGATTAAATTGTATACGATGATCAAGTATTGATTAAATGTTAATAAATAATGATATTAAAGTGTTTATTTAAAAATAATAATTTTCTCTCTTCATCCACCATATAGTGTATGATTGTATATGACTGAGCATATGCACACACATACATATATAAACACATGTATTTACTCAAACAAACAAACATACACACACACATTATATATATATATATATATATATATATATATATATATATATATATATATATATATATATATATATATATATATATATATATATATATATATATACTTATTTAGAAAGGATACATTTAATTATTCAAAAGTTGAATTTTCTATTCTCTTATAAAAAAATAAATCACCATTTCCACAAAGACATTAAGCTGTGTAAACTGTTTTTAAAATAGGTAATAATATGAAATGTTTTAAGCACCAAATCTGCATATTAGAATGATTTCCGCATCAGAAGATTGAAGTAATGATGTTGAAAATTTAGTCTTTCAACATCACCATCACAGCAATAAATTACGTATTATACAGGTCCTTCTCAAAAAATTAGCATATGTGATAGAAGTTCATTATTTTCCATAATGTAATGATAAAAAATTAAACGTTCATATATTTTAGATTCATTGCACACCAACTGAAATATTTCAGGTCTTTTATTGTTTTAATACTGATGATTTTGGCATAACGCTCATGAAAACCCCAAATTCTCAAAAAAATAGCATATTTCATCCAACCAATAAAAGAAAAGTGTTTTTAATACAAAAAAGTTAACCTTCACATAATTATGTTCTAGGCTGGATTCCAACTTAGCCCCGCCCACAATATTTTTAGGTCGGGCAGTTCGGTCTGGCCTTGCTCCATAGAGGAGTAATTATCCCCGAACAGAAACTGTTCGGACCAATGAAATCATCAGGGTGGGCTTTAGACGATGACGGACAGATAATACACAGTACCGTAATCATGCACGTCATCAAAGGGGCTTGGATTATATTTGTTTGAATCTGTAACGGAGAGCTTGCTTGTGTATGCATTCACCTTCACTATTTCTCTCAGAAATGATGCTCATGTTGGGTAAGTACTCCGTTTATCATTAAATTATTTTATTTTTTTAGAACACCGGCAAAAATCGTGTATTCCAGCCAGATTTCAGCGCACGTGCAGACAGGGTTGCCAAGTTTTTACAACAAAACCCGACAACTACTAGCCCTAAACAATAGCTTCTTGGGGGGTTCTCCAGGGGAAAAATGGCGTTTGGGGGTAAAATGTGTGTTATTTTGGCAAGGTTGCCGGCTAAAATTCGCACTCATGGGTCTATATATCACATAATAGTCGCTTCAACCCGCGGACATAGAAAACAACCCGCGGAAAAACGCGGACTTGACAACACAGTGCAGTTGAACTTTGTTGACACTTGACAATGCGTCGCTTCGTTGCTCTGATTGGTTGTAGGTCTATCCAATTGAGGTCTTTCCTGGTTCGGTTGAAACATGCCCCATAATCACAGCCCAATGGAGCAGTTTCAGACTCATATTCTGACTAGAACTGACTATGACCACGTCAGGCTAATTATGTTCAGTTATGCACTCAATACTTGGTCGGGAATCCTTTTGCAGAAATGACTGCTTCAATGCGGCGTGGCATGGAGGCGATCAGCCTGTGGCACTGCTGAGGTGTTATGGAGGCCCAGGATGCTTCAATAGCGGCCTTAAGCTCATCCAGAGTGTTGGGTCTTGCATGTCTCAACTTTCTCTTCACAATATCCCACAGATTCTCTATGGGGTTCAGGTCAGGAGAGTTGGCAGGCCAATTGAGCACAGTAATACCATGGTCAGTAAACCATTTACCAGTGGTTTTGGCACTGTGAGTAGGTGCCAGGTCATGCTGAAAAACGAAATCATCTCCATAAAGCTTTTCAGCAGATGGAAGCATGAAGTGCTCCAAAATCTCCTGATAGCTAGCTCCATTGACCCTGCCCTTGATAAAACACAGTGGACCAACACCAGCAGCTGACATGGCACCCCAGACCATCACTGACTGTGGGTACTTGACACTGGACTTCAGGCAATTTGGCAATTTGCTTTCATCCGAAAAAAAGTACTTTGGACCACTACACTCTAAAAACTAATACTATGATTTACTTAATTTTTTTGGTGAAACATTTTTACACTAAACAAATTGAGTAAATTTTAAAGCAGTGAAATCAATTATAGACACCATAAGAACTGAGTAAATGTAAGTAAAAAAATTAAGTAGAGCTGATTAACTGTATTTGTTACATTAACAAATTCAATTGAGTAGAAAAAATTGGGTAAAAAGCATTTTAAAAACCAATATTTATGACTAATATGAACTGTTTTTATTTATGAGTATTACTAACTTGTATAGTATAACTTTAATTTCCTCTAAACCTTTGTAAAATACGCCACAGTCCACACAAACACACTTATACATGACATGGCCTTTATTGTCGACGAGTACAGCAATAACGTTACAGCATATATTACTGTTTTGACATGTAAAGAATAAGAGTTATTTTACAACATTTAAACTCATGTAACAAACATTTTAGAAGTAAAAATTAAACATTTAAAAGTAATTCAAGTGTAATCAACCGGTCTGTTATCCCATTTCCACCGTATCAGCGCTGTTTCTCGAGCCTGAGATGGACTAACGTTAGCGGTCTGCGGGTGGACTTTGAACTTGAGACCGCTGTCCTGCGTTTCATTTGTAGCTGAAAGATGCTGCCAGGCGCCAGACTCCATAACCTGACAATAAACAAACAGTGCCCAGTTTTAATAAGATTTTATCATCCAATTATTCATTCATTATATTCATTATCTTTAAAGTTGTGTGTTTTGAGCAACACAGCAGTCGTTTCAAAGACCAATGCCACACGTTAACTAAAGGTGACTCACACTGTGCCTGCATGTTGTTTTGAATTAAATAAAATGCCTTTTAGCACAGTAATGATTATATAGAATAAAAAAAACATACGAACCTGAATTTCACCGAGGAAATGCCCCAATTCTGCGACGCTGAGAAGAAGAAACTGCTCTGGTGACGGAGGAGAATTCAAATATCCGCACTCACTCAACCGTCGAGCTGAAGTCACGTCAGGGGGTGGGGGAGGGGCGCATTGTTTTAATCGAGTAAATTTACTCAATTTCTTCAGTGTGTGTTAAATATTAATAATCTTGATTTTAATTAAGTAATATTTGTGGTTCTTGAAACAGATCGGTTTAATTCTCCATTCTCAAATATTTTGAAATAAATTTCGCAAATGTATTAAGTATATTTAAATTAAATAATTGGTTATTTGAATACTAAATTATTTTAGTGAAAAAAACTTCAATATAACTATAAATTTTAGACAAAATTAACTGTTGGATTTTTAGTCAATTATTTTGGTATGTTTAACTAAAACCATCAAGTAAATGATATTGAGAGATTTTATTAAGTTAATAAAGTTAATTATTACTGTGATATTTACTAAGCCACTGAATTATTTTTTAGAGTGTAAGCAACAGTCCAGTGCTGCTTCTCTGTAGCCCAAAGTGGCTTGACCTGGGGAATGTGGCACCTGTAGCCCATTTCCTGCACACGTCTGTGCACGGTGGCTCTGGATGTTTCTACTCCAGACTCAGTCCACTGCTTCTGCAGGTCCCCCAAGGTCTGGAATCGGTCCTTCTCCACAATCTTCCTTAGGGTCTCGTCACCTCTTCTCGTTGTGCAACGTTTTTTGCCACACTTTTTCCATCCCACAGACTTCCCACTGAGGTGCCTTGATACAGCACTCTGGGAACAGCCTATTCGTTCAGAAATTTCTTTCTGTGTCTTACCCTCTCGCTCGAGGGTGTCAATGATGGCCTTCTGGACAGGGTCGGGTCGGCAGTCTTACCCATGATTGCGGTTTTGAGTAATGAACCAGGCTGGGAGTTTTTAAAAGCCTCAGGAATCTTTTGCAGGTGTTTAGAGTTAATTAATTGATTCAGATGATTAGGTTAATAGCTCGTTTAGAGAACCTTTTCATGATATGCATATATATATATATATATATATATATATATATATATATATATATATATATATATATATATATATATATATATATATATATATAAACACAACAGTTATTTTAATTTAAACTCTAATATTATTTCACAATATTACTGTTTTTGTGTTTATTATTTCCTTAAATAAGCCTTGATGAGCATGAGACCTCTTTCAAAAAAAATTAAAAATAATTTGACTATTAGTGGACAGGACCATTAATATTCTCCAAACTTTTGAACGGCTGTATATATTTTTTGAAAACAAGTTTTATTTACAAAAAATTTCTTCATTTTTTTTTTTTTTTTTTTTCAAGAATGTTTAGATATGTTTACTAGAAAACACTGTTTTCATATTGCCCTAGATAAGGACTTCTGGGGCAAGTTGCATAAACTTAGCCACTATGTATGATCAACTAACAGTAAGACAAGAGGTGATCAGTCTTACTTACCATCAGAAACTTTGTGAAGAAAAAAACAAAAACAATAGATGACTGCATTTTATGGCTAGTCTAAGCAGTTTATGCAACCAGCCACTGGTTTATATGATGAAAAGTAGAAGAACTTGCACTACTGCCACTTTTTTAGATGTGGAGTTTTAGTGGATAGCATCCGACAGTATTGTCTCATTTCACAAGTTTCAGTCAGCACTGTGGGATTATTGTGGAACTTTATCGGCTGTCATCCACCATCAGAGACACTAAAACCAGTAAAGAGAGAGTTCTGCTGCTTTTGTTGCCTCCTCATGGTTGACATTCAATGATTACCTGTCAACACTGCATGCTGGACCGGCTAGCTCATCCTGCTGATTCTTTCATTCTATTAACACCGCATGCCCTCCTCCCATCTCTCTTCTCTCCAACCCAGTGTCACATATTGACTTCCAATGCTACGCTTTACCTCCCTCCACCAACTCTGACCTCCGTCCTATTTCCCAGGGCTTTTAAGTGCCCACCATTGTGTCCAAAATGGCTTTCCCAAACTTCAAGCATGTGGCACGTTTCAGTCTGAGAGCAAAAAATGAATAGTAGAGAGAAAGAGAGAAAGAGAGAGGATTGTACCTCAAAAGAAAAACCTGATCGATTCATTCATGCGTTTTCAGTCACACTCCAGCGGTGAGGAGATAGCATATAGGGATCAGTCTTGGAACATTGCTTCCCATAAAACTCTCAACGGAGAGTGGCAGGTTCAAATTTCTGTTGACTCCATCTTGGATTATTAATTCCTTGAAGATTTTATTTTTCAACAAGCACTCCAATGGCAAGTAAAAAAAAATTGATTTCAGATAAGAATGCTCTGCTAGCTTGGGCTTTTTTTTTTTTTTTAATGGGAAGATGTTCCCATCTTGGCTGTTCCATTTCATTTTGAAGTATCTGGTCCCACCGAGTCTCATTTAAAGCAGTGTTTATTGTGATTTTACTTTTTTAAAGTTTAGTTAGTGTGTAATGTTGCAGTTTGAGCATAAACCGTTCTGCACAGTTACAAAGCTAAAAGTTCAAAGAAAAAGAAGATGTGTTTTTTCTTTTAAAGAAGCTTTTTAAGAACAAATGTCCGGTAGAGAATACAACAAGCTTCTTGTTGTATTCTGTACTGGACATTTGGGTACTAAAATGTACCCAAACTCTGCCCCAGGGAACACGCAACAAAAGCCATGTTATTGCCATGCTGTCGAGAAACAGAAGCTGTTGTTTATGCGCATTCAAATATTGTAACATTACAGCTTTAACTTGAACTACAGCTGTTATCTCATAAGAAATGCCATACCTGGCAAAAGTTAATGTTGAGTGAATAGCTAGTGGCATCAACTGGACATTTCGTCACCTTTGTTTCCTTGTAGACTATGTGATTGGTTGAAGCTGTTTCTGTCCTTGCTAGAGTAAAAAAACAAAAAAAAAAAAAAAAATCGACATCGAAGCAATATGTTTATTCCACACCAACATAATGAATTGTTCTGCATCTGCGAGTGTGTGGGCAGGCTTTTGATATCGCGGCTGTATTTCCTGCTCTCTACTGCGTAGACTCTCACCCAAATCTATACAGTCAATAGCGATCACAAATCCAGTCTGTAATCAAATATTCCCTTTGAGAATTGTAGTATTATTTGTTAGAATGATTATATAAAAAGGCTACAAGGCAATCATGTATTCTGCTGTACTATATCTTTAACATTAGTAGCATTTACATATAACAGCCTATACACTCTCAGAAAAAAGGTACAGTGCTGTCACAGGGGCAAAAGTGAAAAGGTACAAAAGTGAAAAGGTGCATCTTTGTACCTTACTCACCCCTAAATGGCAAATATTAGTACCTTAAAAGGTATATATCAGTACTTTAAGAGTGAATTAGTACCTTAAAGGTACATAGTAGCACCTTAAAGGTACATATTAGTACCTTTTTGGTTTTGTACCTTAGGGTACCGCCCCAGAGACAGCAATGTACCTTTTTTTCTGACAGTGTATACAAAGTATGAGACAACTATAAATAAATAAAAATCCATACCATTCTGAAACATCCTGTAACAGCTGTTCTTGCACAGGTCTGATTGATCCTCTTCATTAATAGTCGCTGGGTCTGATTTGAGCTCAAATTGATAAGGCAATATTGACGCCATTGTTTTTTACAGCACACCTGAGCATATGCAACTACTTGTAATGGTAAGGGGCGTGACGTTTCTAGACAACGTAGACTCGGCGGTTAGCGAATCACAAATCACGTGGCCAGCTAACCAATCTGAGCCCATTGCGTATTTCTGAGGGAGCGGCTTTATAGAACTAGGAAGCTATCTGCCAGTTTTTACAAGAAGGGACACGGCGGTGTAGAATAAAGGTAAAATATGTGAAAAGTAATGTTTTTGTACCCAGCCTTCAAAAAATGCTTATCAATCACCCCTTTAATGCAAACACATGTGATGAATTATGCAATAAAATAATTAGATGAGTGACATAATGGAATGACTGATATGAGGGTGAAAGTGGATGTTATAAAATGATGAGCTCCTCTATTGGAGCAGGTGGTATATGAGTAACGTTTAGGGCTAGTAACCGGGAGAATGCTGGTTCAATCCCTGCAATCAGCAAAAATAAAAGCCAGTGTTGCTCTTATGGACCATTCTCTAGGGGGATTGTTCCTGTATTAAATGTAAAGTCACTATGGACAGAACAGACAGTTTAAAAAAACTGTCCAGAGGAAAGAAACATCTCTTTAACATCTAAAATTGATCTTAAATTAAGTTACTTTAACATAAAATGGAAACTTTTGTTTGAGTCTCTCGCTTCTCACACTTGCTTCCTGCAAAAAGACACAAACTCGAACACTCAGCAACATATATCAGATATCAGCAACATCACACACTGAGCTCAACCTTTTCTCCTTAGCTAGAGACTCTGATTCTCTCTCTCTCTTCTCACATGTGTTGTCTATTAATTTTTTTTTTTAGAATAGATCTCATTAACATCACACACTTACTGTGCTCATAATTTGTTCTCCTTACTGTACACTGTATCACACGTTTTTCTCAAACATTTAGAAGAGATTTCAACAGCATCACACATTATTATGCTCAGATTTTTCTCCATAGCTAGAAATTCTTAAATTGAATCTCTCATATTTATCTCCTCTAAAGATTCAGAAGAGATCGCATCGTAACCATCACTGTTCTCATATTTATCTCCTTATCAAGAGACACTGGAATTATATTAGTCTCCTCTAAAGTTTAGAAGAGATCTCAACAATTTCACAAATTAGATGTCTTAGTACAAACTCTTTTTACAATGTATTATTAATGAAATTAGTCAAGGATTGAGTGGTAAGCCTTTAATTTGCCTTTCAGCAAAGAAAGTTTCAGGGTTACTGTTACTGTAGTAAGACTTCTGTAAGCCAAGAACAAATGATGTGCCCTATGCTCATAAACTGAACAGCTCTATTCTCTTATTGTGTGCCAGCAATTAGGAGTCATAGCTTCACTCTTAACTCTAAATTTATGGATTGTCTCTTACTTTAGTGCCTTTCAGGTACTTGATTTAGTGCAATTTAATTTGTAAAGTTGAGAGCAGAGACAAATGTGATAGCTCCAGATTCTCTAGTTAAGGAGAGAAATCTGAGCCTAGTTTGTGCTGATGTTGAGGTCTCTTCTGAAACTATAGAGGAGACAAATGTGAGACCACCATATTCTCTAAGGAGAATTCTGAGCACAGTGTGTGATGTTGTTGAGGTCTCTTCAAACACTTCTAAGGAGGCCATTTTGAGAGTGTTAGATTTTATTTTTTTTTTCAGGAGAAGCAAGAGCAAGAGACTCAAGCGAAAAGTTCCATTTGATGTTAATGTGATCAAATTTATATCTAGCAGAAATATTTGAGATGTGAAAGCATTTTTTTTTCAATCTCATTTATCCACACCATTTCGATCATATTTGAAGTCGTTTAGAGTAGACACTGTTTTGTTGCACAATGATTTAATAGAAAAAATCATGACCTATATTTACATGCATAAGGGTAGTACAAGTACAATGCTAAAAGAGAGGGGGGAAGGGTTATTCAACAACCATGAAGCACTGGTACACTAGGGCTACATTTGATAAAAAGAAAATATGTATCTCTTATATTAAACACGTAGACTTATCTAATCCCTTTCTAGTGTGTTTAGAAAATGTGCTGCATATACAATGCTTGGGACAATTTAAAATAGTAACCCTTAATATTCTGAAATGTAAAATGGTATTTAGTTAAATTATATTTTTTTATTTTTACAATATTAAAAAATACAATATATTGCCAAAAGTATTGGGACAGTCCTCCAAATTATTGAATTCAGGTGTTCCAATCACATCCATGGCCGCAGTTGTGTAAAATCAAGCACCTATACAGATGCTTCTACAAACATTTTTGAATGAATGGGTTGCTCTCAGGAGCTCAGTGAATTTAAGCGTGGTGCCTTGAAAGGTTACCACCTGTGAAATAAGTCAATTTATGAAATTTCCTCACTACTAATATTCCAAGGTCAACTGTTAGTGGTGTTATAACAAAGTGGCAGCAACTGGGAACAACAGAAACTCAGCCATGAAGTGGAAGGCCACGTAAAATCACAGAGCGGGGTCAGCGCATGCTGAGGCGCACAGTTTCTGCAGAGTCAATAGCTAGAGACCTTCAAAGTTTGTGTGGCCTTCAGATTAGCTCAAGAATAGTGTGTAGAGAACTTCATAGAATGGGTTAAATAGCGGAGCAGCTGCATCCAAGCCTTACATCACCAAGTGCAATGCAAAGCGTTGGAAGCAGAGGTGCAAAGCACGCTTCCACTGGACTCTAGAGCAGTAGAAACGAGTTCTCTGGAGTGAAAAATCACATCTCTGTCTAGCATTTCTCCGTTTTAACTCATATTTTAACTCAAAACTTTTAACTTTAAAACATATTTTGTTTTATTTTAATTTTCTCACAAATATTTCTCATGTCTCATTTGTGTCTATTTTCATTTCTCCTAAGGAATTTTAGGAGAAGCATAAAAGTCTCTAGCGCTTGGGAAAAGCAACCACTTAGCAATCTTTTTTTTTGGGGGGGGGGGGGGGGGGGGGGACGGGGACGTATGTGACCATCATACATGCACACATGTCTGGGCGGTATACTGGTTCATACCGAATACCAGTGGGTTTTTTTTGGCATGATATACATTTTTTACTGTACCGCAATACCGATGAACGGATTCTGTGAACAACGCCGAGATGAGTTAAAACAATTCTCACCAAATGGATCATTTAGATCAGATAAAGACCATGTTTAAGTTTTGTATGGACATATTTCTTATACTCTAGTGCTCTAAAATATGTGCGCACACATTTAATCGTGTCTTCTTCAAATAAAATATATGTACATAAATAAGGACACTGATACAGCTCTGCGTCTGATCATGGCATGATGGATTATTCTGATACACATAATACAATGATATTGACCGACAATTCAAAGAAGAATGGGCAAAAATGTAGCCCTTTATTCTTACTGCTTTAAACCGACGTCTGTTGTTCGTTCAGAGACTGTAGTGCTCTTAAATGTACTGAAATTATTATTAGACCTTTTAAATGTTCTACCATGTTTCTCCCTCGTTTTGGCAGTTTGTTGTTATATAGGGTTAGATTTTTAAAATGCATCAAGGTACCTTCAACTCTGTTTTCTTTTTCCTCTGTGGTCATATTTTAATATTCATGTGTCTGTAATGAGTGTGTTGCAGGTCTGTGTTTTATTGGTTGTTGTCTCCGCACAGCATCCTTTTCTGGGGCTTTGCAAACCTGTAGGCCTATTCATTTGAGTGTGGAAGTTTTCTACAATATTCACTCACCATGACAGTAAAATAGGGCATTCTAGTCAATCTACTGCAGTATTTCCTCTGTCAATCAGTAAAAGATGTTGTTAACAACCAGTCGTGCATGGGGGGAAAAATACTGCCATATAACGTGAAACTGAAGGATCATGTGACACTGAAGACTGGAATAATGGGCTGCTGAAAATTCAGTTTTGCCATCACAGGAATTTTACATTTTAATATATTATAATATAAAATAACTGTTTTCTATTTTAATATATTTCACAATTGAACTGTTTGTCCTGTATTTTTGATTAAGCAAATGCAGCCTTAGTGAGCATAAAAGACTTTCAAATGTCTGTGTATAAATGCAGTTCTGTTTACCAATTCCATAACACACTATTCAAAAGATTGTATTAAATGCAAATGACAGCCACTGTGCTTCAATACAGCAAACAAATAACTCACACACAGACTGTCCATTCAGTCCTGTTAATCTATCCTGCTGGTAAATCTCTCAGATAATTCAGATCTCCTGTGCCCGTGTGCAAAAATCAATTAAACGGCCAGCGGTCATGGGAGAAGGCCATTACACTTTATCATGAGTTTGCTGTGAAGTCAGCACAGGATAAGAGAGGAAGAGAAAAGAGTAGTGGAGAGGTCAGGGTTGTGAACTCAATCAACTCACTGGTTATTGTGAGACCCTCAAACCCAGGGGGCCACTGTCATCCCTGTCGCCACTGACTGGCCCTGCTGCAGGTGCTTAGACATGGATGGTTAAACAAGTGTAGGTACGGGTCAGGTCACGTTGCACATTGATGGCAAAGGGGACGAGGAAGGAATTCATATGAGAACAGCCCTGCACCTTTGCTCAAACAGGAAACAAACTTCGTTTTATTCGAGTTATTCGGAAACAGTGACGTCTAGAAACAGGTTTCTTGACACCACTCGCCGCAAACATAATGGTAAACCAATGTACTTACATCACACCCGGCATAACATAACTTCCATCTTAAGTTTTCCATCTCTCTCTATCCGCTTGTTAAGTCGTGACGTAAGGAACGCCGTTTCTGGGTACAAGCCTCAACTCGTTTCACTTGAGAATGCCATCGACGCCCGTTTATGAGCGCTATTTTTTCAAACATTTAAAAAAGATTTTAACAATTTTTTATTTTAACGATTTATAAAAGATGAATTACTGTCAGGCCATCTGGAATTTTGGTATGTAGAAAAAAGTTCTAATTATAACTTTTTTTTGTAGTATTACACTACATTGTGTGTGTATATTAGCACCGTTTGTAGTTTTTCTTGTGGTATAAGATGGAGCGTTTGGACCCAGAAGCGCTTCCGTGTGACATCAGCCTAAACAACCATTGCATTGTTTTACTTACAAAACAAGTAAAGGCCTCCAAAATAAAGTCATATTAGTAATGTCATTTGATTAGAGTGCAGGAAATGTCAGAGTATTAATATATTTGAGAACATTTCATATTCAGATTTACTTAATATGGAGCTTCATGGTGATACAGAAACATAATGGATCACTTATCCTAACATAACTGGTGAACAGGTAGTGTAGTCAACAGCTATTTTGAAAGAATAATACTGTCAGGCTTTTTTTTTTATTATTATTTTTTCTTTTTTTTTTTTTTTTTTTGGTGATGGTGGTGGTGGAGAGGAGATCAAAATCAAGAAGACTCCATTTATTATCCATCCCGGACAGGTATTTTCTGAAAATGTACCTTTATATCAATTATGACACTAATAAATGCAAATTATAATAAAAACAAATCCTCTATAATTCCTTCACACCTGTGGATTTGTGGCTTGTTAAGGGAGTTTAACGTGTGCTGCTCTCCTGGTAATCCATGAAAGCCTCATGCTCAAGTTGCCTGAAATGTAAATCTGACACAAGCTGCGAAAATTGATGGATACAATTAGCTTGTCTACTAGCATATGCTGTGCTCCAAGAATTCAAATTGGTGTGATTAATTGTGAAGCAAATGTGTGCAGACAGGCAAGCTTTTAAGAGACAAAGCGGCAGGGAAGAGTTTCAACATGGACAAACTTTAAGCTTTGCTGCATGAAATCAATTTCACCCAAATATGATAAGGAAATTAATTTTGAGACAGTTTAATCAAATAGTCTGCCATTTCAATTAATTTGATGAAAACCCTTTGTGAACTGGCTACCAGTAACAATTACATGCAAGAGTATAAACAAGTAGCCCCTGGACTGCAATTATGTTAAACAGACTGGCGACGATAGAAAACTTAATCATTTACTCTAACTACTCGATCCAAAGTCAAAGATGACATTTAAGAGCCAGAGTCTGTTTGAAATTGACCTATGCTCAGAATTAAATGGAAATACAAAACTTGATTAACTATATTGCAATTTCTTCAATTACGGAGGTCATTTTTTAAAGGTATTTCTATTTAAGAGAGTGGCCAAAAGTTTTTACATTAAGCTTCAGGTGAATCACATGGCAAATTGATTTTATATATACACAAAACAAAAGTTAGGCTTTAGCTATGGACATATTAAACTGCCTCAAATCACTACTAAAGAAAACGGTACAACATAAGAGTCATTCTCCAGCAACAGAGAGTCCTTTATAATTGAAGGATTATTACTGGTTCCAGTCTCTCTCTCCTCCAGTATTATTATTATTTTTTTCGACTATGACTAAACCTCTTTCTTTTAGCGAGAGATTGTTCAGTTTGGTCTAAGAATACAGAAGGACAATAGCTTTAATGATTTCAGACAGCATGTTCCCAGCGCCGCAGAAAGCAGCTGGATTTCAGAATTGAACTGATGGAGCCACAATAAACCACTTTGCCTTACAATGAAAAGCTGATTTAAAAATAAGTTATGGTCACTGGGTAGAGATCTATAGGTCGATCTTTATCTCCAGCAGCTTAAAGAAGCATTCCCGAATCCATGTGCTTATCTTAGAATCCCGTTAGGGCTACAGCAGGGCCTGCTAATCCCAATAAATGTATTCACTCATTTGAATGGACAGAGAATAGCTGGTGCAAGCCACCGATTACACATTGTCCGTTTTCCACGCTGTCTGCATAGTGTTGCAATATCCCAGAGGACTGAAAAATCACAAATGAGATCTCTTTAATCCAATTTATTTCTCCTAAACAGTAGTGAGATTAAATTGAGGATAAATTGAGACTTTCGCTCAAATCTCTTGTTTCCCAAAATTTCCTTCACTCAAAAAACTAAATTCTGTTACTCATCCCTATTTGTTCATGAATTAGGCTGATCCGGTTCTTGAGTTCAACTCACTGACTCAATGAGCCAGTCACAGCCATTAACAGCACACTGGAGGGGAAGATTATCATTTGAAAAACAACTTCAATTTTAATGTGTTTCGCATACAAACCAAGTAATGCCCTGATAGCACCACAAAGTCATACTTTTTACATTTCGGGGAGAAATCAACCTATGAATGGCTTACGTTATGTATAGTTTTATCTGCATATGAAAGGACACATGAGGTATTTTAATCTTTCGCACAATACCCAAAATATGCTAGTATTTCTCCATGTGTCTCTTCAACAGTTTTAAAAGAGATTGCAACCATATCAGAAACTGTGTTCCTCATATTTAGCAATGTCTACAATTCCATACAATCATCAAGAGTTAAGTCTAGAAAAAAAGATCAAATACATAAATCAACGCATTCAAAACAAACAAATATTTCTCAAAGAAATTTAAATCCCACATCACGAGCTACATTGTAGCTACACAACCCTTTTATAGCTCTATACTCCTTTACACATACAAGCTGTTTGATTGGTATATTTAACAGCATTTTTGTGTTTCATGTGTGAAAAGAACTCAGCTTAAAGGCATTGTTCACCCCCCAAAAGCCAATCCAGCATTTTAGAATAATGCTATTATTGCATTTATTAATAATCCTAATTGTAACTAATTTTGCTGCGCTTTGTTACCAGTGTAACAGTGTTACATTACTCGCCCACCTCGGCAGCGCCCCCACTGTCGTTTTATAGATATAAAAAGCTCAGTTGGACAACAGACACCACAATTATAAACTGAAAGCTTCTGCTCTGGTCCACACAGCACAAGCTGCAGAGTCGCAGGTGCAGCACAGCACATTGTGACATAAAATACATCAGTATTACCTCACTCAAGATTTTTTGAAGCTGTTACGTGTCTTGAAAAAGTCGGATGCTAACAAGTGGCTAAATGAGACTACAGAGGAGAGGCTGTTGGGGATATTAAACAGCATCGGTCCGCTTTCGCTGCCTCATTATCCTTATAAGTGTGTTCTTATAAACTATTCTAACTCAAACTATGTGGGAAAATTTATTTAGGTAAAAAATGAAAGAGTTGTCAGAAGCTTAGTGGTTGTGGTTTTGAAATTGCTGAAACTGTGGTGTAGTTTGTTTCTAGCCTGCCTTTAGCTTGTTATTTCTGCCGACTGCATCTCGATGGACAAAGCGTGCAAGTATCAAACTTTTGTTCATAACAGCTTGTTTTGTTTTTTTCCAATAATCAATGGATAAAAGATGGATATTCCTGTCTGAATAGTTGATGCGTAACATTCACGGGAAGCAGCTTATGGCAACAATTGGGTGCGTTTCCATGCAAGTTCTTAAGCCGATTATGCCTAATAAGTCGACAATGAATATGGTCATGTAAACGCGGTAACCCGTTTTCTTTTATCGGTGTAAGGTTATAAACGGCGTAAGCATAAACCGGTCGGGACAGATAGTTTTTTGCCTTTTAACCCGATAATGTGCATGTGTGATAGGTGACAAAAACGCAAACTTAGAGCACATTTAAATGCACCCAGACAGAGCGAGCTAGCGTTTTGCATACAATAACATATACCACAAATGTATATATCACAAACACAGACTCTTTTAAGACCCAGAAAATTGTAACGATGTGTTCAAGCAGCAGAAGTAGAAGACGTTCAGTCAAAACGCTGCATCTGGAACTGCACAAGAGAATAATATGAGCCGTAAATCTCCAACTGACACGCTTTATTTAACATCACAACTGATGTAAAATTTGAAAAACTCTGAGTCAGATATGGACATTATTATTTTTGACGTCACTACAAGGAATTAACCTGGTTTATTAATAAAGTCATGTAAACGTGCTTAACTTGCATTGTCAATTTACAGGTTTGCATGTAAACGGGGAAAACTGATTATGTCAGTTTACTGGTGTGTATGTAAACGCACCTAATAGTCTCATTTGTGTCTGTTTTTACTGCTCATAATAATAAGCAAGTTCTATGAAAATATCTTAGACAAAGTTGATACTTAAATGAATCATAAATGAGAACTTGATTAAATCCCCTGAACTATGAAAGAGAAACCTCAGGGTATTAAAATATTCCTCCAAGATGACAATGCCACCCTTCAACCCTATTTGACATTCTCCTTAGTGTATTTATGCTTCTCTGAAGGATTCTTAGTGCGATGACAAAAAGTAGTCAAGTGTAACAATTAATGTTTAAAGGTGTCGAATATGTCAAGAAGCAAGCCGATGTGAAAGTGTGGTCTTCATTAACTGCCATTAAAAGATGTATGCTGTGAAAGTCAAAAACAGACTGGAATAATGAGTGTCTGAGAGCAGGTGCCAGAAAAGAGAAGTGCACTGTCTCTTGAAGAACTAGTTAAAAAATAAAAGAGAGGTATGACACGTGAGAACAAACACCTGGAGCCCTCTCAGGTTAAGGGACAGCGATCCTGTCAGCACATGAAAAAAGACTTGTCAGAGCTGATTTTAATTGGCCGCTTTTAAGGTGGCTGGTTTTATCTGGGAAGAAGAAAGCGCCTCCCTTCAAGAGGCAGTGGAGGTTGTGCATATGCGAGGGAGAGCCAAGAACATCTAGACAGGAAGCAGAAACTGAAAATAAATGATCCGTTCACTCAGAATGCTGATATGTGGTGAGAGGAAGGTAGAGAGGAAAAGAGTGAGCTGGTGTGTGACAAGAGAGATAGAGAGTGTGTAAAAGAATTTAAATTTGTGTGAGTGTAAGTGTAAGTGTGAGTATGTGTGTGTGTGTGTGTGTGTGTGTGTGTGTGTGTGTGTGTGTGGCCTGGTAAACCCTACATTATGGGGACAAAATGTGGCAATATCCAACACATAGATGGCAATTTCCGAAATCCTTATCCTTGTGGGGAATTTTTTTGGTCAGCATGAGGAAAATATCTTATAAATCACACTAAGTGATGTTTTTTGAAAATGTAAAAATGCAGAATGTTTCCTGTGATGGGTAGGTTTAGAGGCAGGGGCAGTGTAGGGGGATAATATGTACAGTCTGTACAGTATAAAAACCATTACGCCTATGGAAAGTCCCCATAGAACATGGAAACACAACATGTGTGTGTGTGTGTGTGTGTGTGTGTGTGTGTGTGTGTGTGTGTGTGTGTGTGTGTGTGTGTGTGTGTGAAACCACCAGCCCCCCACCCCCCTCCCCCCAAAAAAACAAAAAAACACCAAAACACAGGCGGTTGAGTTTAGAGCGGAGAGGAAGAAGCGCTTTTATAATTAAACCCTTCGCACGGCTGTTCCACCTGACTGCCTCGTCTCGTTAAGCAATTTATAATTAACACAGCGCAGGTGAAAACATCCTCCCCACCCTCTATGTGATATGATAACTCAAGGTGAGCAACAGGAAGGCTGTCCATCGCGTGTCCAGGGGGAAGCGGGATTATTCTTAAGCGGGCCTGTTCTGTACTGCTGCCTGATAACGGTGGACCCCCCGGTTGAGCAGACACCTGGTTGCAGAAAATCCCAGCAGCCCTCCCCTCTGGAGCAGACCACTAATCAGGCGCTATAGAGAGTTTGAGAGAGAGATAGAGCCAGCAAGAGTTGAGTCCCAAGACAGACCACAGCTGAGCTCAAACCTGTTAAAGTCAATTATGCCGGGGACGAGTTCCAGGAGAGGGGGAGCCATGGGTGAAATTAAAGCCTGGCTCTTGATGTGACAGACGGCCTGTCTGTGTGAAGGAATAATCTTATAAACACCTGAAAAATCATCAAAATAATATTACTGGCAAATTAGGCACTGAGCAGAAAACAGTTGCACCACATTGGCGTGTGGCATTAACTGCATTTTATTCTGATACGCTGGTTCTCTGGCACCGTTTACACCTGACATTAAAGTTGGCAGGATATAAATTCATCCTATTGTAACAACACAATGTAATAACTGCTCATAATGTAAAAACCGCACATGACGTATACATTATTAATCTAAGTTTGCAACTGTTTTTATGAGAGGAATGAGCAAAACAATTCAAAGCATAATTCAGTTATAACCTTTGATAACAAATATTAGAAACAAATATTTTTTTCAGTAAAACAAAAATAGATACATAGCACTAATGACTCGAAGAGTGACATTATTTTTAGCAGTGTTACCTAAAGCCACATCTCTTTGGCCAAGCATTCACATAATATACCTCATATCCTTGTTATATCAGATCAAATGCACATGATTATGTTTCGCTTGAAATGTTATGAATGGCAGCTATGCTAATTATTTTCCGCTTGCTTCGATGTCTCTCCCTCAGGATGCCTGTAACTAAAGAATATGTCAGCTCCAGTTTGGATCCAGCCTCTTAAAAAGAATCCCAGGAAAGAAAACCAATAACAACTCAAATACAAAGGATACTCCAGCCTGTTACAGCATGGTAAGTTATCACTAATAATTTTTTTAGCTAGACACATGCGCATAATCAGAAGACCTCAAAAAATCCATAACAATGCAATACTATCATATATAATAAAAAAAAAAAAAATATATATATATATATATATATATATATATATATATATATATATATATATATATATATATATATATATATATATATATATATATATATATAATTTACTCACGCAAGTGTGTTGCACCACATAACTTCAGGAATTAAAAATAAAGTTCAACCACGAATTCCTAATATTAGAATCCGAAGGAAGCTTACACATGACTGCGTTCTTCCACAACCAGGCACTGCATGTTATTTTGTAATCTTCAACGGCATTTTTATTGCTTGGTAGCTCGATCCGGTTTAATGCTTACGTAGGCCTATGTTATTTACCTATTATATGTCATGCGCAAATCATTGGGCGGGCTACAGAATTAGGTGTCGGTTCTCTTTTGAGGAGGCGTTTCACTGCTCTCTGACTTCACAGGGAGGCAAATTCGCAGTTCCCTCGATTCATGGGCCAGCTGTCAAAAAAAAAAAAAATATTTGACTAACAAGTTTTCAGCTTCGAAACTTACAAAATTGTATTATATTATGATGACCTTTTAAATGAAAAGCTCAAGGAAAAGTTGATTTCTCAATTCATGACCCATTTAATAAAATCATTGTTTCTGCCTAAATTAACACATGATATTGGCTAACTGCATGACTTGTATTAACTTAGAACTGTACATTTTTGATTTATGGACATTACTTTGACCTTACTTTGACTGTCACTTCTGATAAATTACTCTAAATTGTAATGTAGAAACATGCATTTTTCTTTAAAGTTGCTTTGAAACTATATTTACTGTTTAAAGCTATATACAAATACATTAATTGAAATGAATAAATGAACTGGTCTGAATCAGTCCTCTAAACGCATTTGTAGTGATATTATCACAATGCGACTTGGGTGTATTACACTGGACTTTTATGCGGTCAAGTGTAATGCAATTGTTAATGTCAGGTGTAAACAGGGCCTGTAAATATTTCAGTTAGCACCATGGCATTCTTTTAAGCACAAGTGTGTTCGTTATATGTAAATTAGGCACTTTATAGACTGTGGCAGCACAGCAGTATAGCCTGTTAAACTGTTCAGACACTAAGAGACGGGCCCATGTACTAGTGTGCTGTGTTGTGCTTTAGGGTTAAAGAAAATGTCTATAAACTTAATGGATATTGTCCTAAAAGAAAATTACCATACCTTTCCTGTTTCTGAATGGATTTTCAGTGTATACATGGTGGCCATCTCAAACACCCCACATTGTGTTAATTTATTACAAGAGTTTATTAAAATCGCAGGTTTCCAAAACTAAAAATGAAATGAACATATCAAATGAATGAATCAAATGCTGCTTGACATAGCACTGGTTACACTGTAAACCCAATGATGGATGTGTACTTGCATAACCTGGATCCGAGATCTGATGGCTTAACTGAAAGCTTAGAAAAAGAGGTAATGAGATGGAATGCAGTTTTTGCATACTAATCTTTATCTGAAACCACTTAGATATTGTCGGGACAATTACCTGAAAAAAATTATCTAAACAGTTAACCCCCTTGTATCTTTTTCTTCCTTTTCATTTTCCACACATGTACACACACACACACACATGCAGGTCTGTGGTCTTCCGCCCACTTGTATGTTCGCCTCATCACAAATTCCTGTGCAAATCGCAATCAGATTGCACAAACATGCTCAACTTTGTGTGTTTGCACCATTACACATTTGCATAATTCTTCTAGCCCTAAAAAAACCCAGACACTGCTTGTGAATAAATTATGCTATCGGTAGCTGCAACTTATTCTCAGTGAAATCCCCTTAAATGCTCTTAGAATGAGGGTGCAGTGGAATATTTGCTTTTGGAGCACATTTTAATGTTATATGAAATTAAACTGTCAAAATGAAGTCCTCATTCAGTTTTTATAGACTAAACATGTCCATTAAAGCTTTGTGTCTTCAGCTAACACATTTGTTGCTAGGTTAATTCAAGTTCAAGCTTTCCAAGACTCAAGCTAATTTCTAATGTATTGAGATAATTATTAGGTATTCTAAAAAAAGTAATCATGCAGCATTTTTTTTTTTCAATGAAAATGCCACCATTAGCCTCAACACATTAGATAGCTAGGTGTGTAGTACAATATAAATATGGGATAGTGCCTAAACAAAATGGCGGTTTTATTTCCAAATTATTTATAATTTCAAAAAGATAGATAAAAAAAGCTGAACACAAAAAAGTAGTAGCAGGAATAACTGACCTATCCTAAAAGCCAATCCACACCGCACAGACAAACGCCAACAAACACGTCTGTAAGAGTTTGTTGGATCAGTGTGATACCCCTGTTGGTGTTTGTTGGTGTTGGTCAGGCTTTTTCTTCTCCTAACTGAACATGTTCAATCGCCGTTTGTTGGGTCGTGGAATGTCTGAGCAGTGTGGTATGATTTTACAAGAAACAACAACAAACTCTGACCTGGCGAGGAACCGTTGCCATGCCGACAAGGCAAGTCCTTTGCAAAGTCTGCATGTGAGTGCTGGGCGTACTTAGTAAATTATCTTTGTAGTAAAAAATTGCAAATTTCTGGACAAATCAGACAATTCTAGCGATAGAACAAGAAAAAACTGGCAAAAGAACACTTAGCAAAGTTTAAGCACATATGAAATCTAAACGAGAGCAGAGCCAGATTTGAAAGTGCACGTCTAGTACGTTTTGTGCTATACTGAAGCCCTGTGGCTGGCTAAAGCTGCATCCAAATCATCAGTCCTCATTTTCCTTTGTCTATCTGCTGCCTTTGACACTGTGAATCATCAGATTCTTCTGTCCACCCTCTCATCACTGGGCATCACAGGGACTCCGGTCCACTGGTTTGAGTCCTATCTCACAGGTAGGTCTTTTAAGGTTGCTTGGAGAGGAGAGGTATCGAAAAAAACATCAACTGACCACGGGGTTCCTCAGGGCTCAGTGCTTGGACCATGGCCTCTCATATCATTGCTATGCTGATGACACACAGCTCTACCTCTCATTTCAACCAGATGATCCCACAGTAGCTGCACGAATCTCAACCTGTCTGGCGGACATCTCGGCATGGATGAAAAAACATCACCTGCAGCTCAATCTAGCAAAGACTGAGCTGCTTGTTTTCCCTGCTAATCCCACCATATAACACGATTTTACCATCCAGCTAGGTTCATCTTTGATTACTCCTTCAGGGTCGGTCAGAAATCTTGGAGTAATCTTTGATGACCAGCTGTCCTTCAAAGACCACATCTCAAAACAGCTCGGTCATGCAGGTTTGGATTGCACAACATCAGGAAAATCAGACCGTTCCTTACGGAGCATACAACACAGTTTCTTGTCCAAGCCCTGGTCATTTCTAGGCTTGACTATTGCAATGCGCTTCTGGCTGGACTTCCATCTTGTGCAATCAAACCGCTGCAAATGATCCAGAACGCTGCGGCACGTCTTGTATTCAATGAGCCCAAAATGGCTCATGTCACACCTCTATTCATCTCTCTGCATTGGCTACCACTCACTGCCCGGATCAAATTCAAAGCTCTGACTCTTGCTTATAGATCTTCCACAAACTCAGCACCTGCATACTTCGACTCACTCTTAACAGTCTACACCCCCACCAGAAGCCTTCTGGTACCATCACAGAGAGGCATGAAATCCCTCTCCAGGACTTTTTCTTTCATTGTTCCTGGTTGGTGGAAAGATCTTCTGTTCTCCATACGCACGACAGAATCACTCACTTCATTCAAAAGACAGGTAAAAACTCATTTCTTCCACGAGCACTTAATCTTACATAAAAAAAAAAAAAAAAAAAAAAAAAAAAACTCTTTCCTCCTCTATTTCCCCTTTCTTCTTCCCTTTTCTGGTTTTTGCTACTCTGAGCGGTATACAAATCTCGGTATTTGGGGCACTTTTTGTGTTTCTTTGCCTCTTCTTGACGGATCACTTCCTGTTCTCCTGAGTTGTAAGTCGCTTTGGATAAAAGCGTCTGCTAAATGCATAAATGTAAATGTAAATGTATAGAGTTAAAGAAATCCACCTGCGAGGGGAGATATTCATAACATGCATGCACTCTCACGTAACACTAAAATGCGCTCTCAACATTTAACGGCATAGAAATGGTCTCGAATGAACTATAAAACGAGAAGAAATGAAAGGGGATAATCTTTTGTTTTTCCGTGGGTGATCGAGTTTGTTGGTGTCTGTTGGGGTGTAGTGTGAACATTACATTTATTTATTTTTTAAATTCTAAATCCAATGGCCAACTTGCTTGTTGGTTTTGTTGGCATATTTCAGTGCAGAATGAATTGGCCTCAACACTCCCAGCCAATATAACATGACCCATTTCTCACAAAACATATCCTGATGTACCTACCTTAAAGGGTCATGAGCTGCATTGTTTTATAATGTTTCCTAGGGCGCACTTATAATGTTAGTACGCTGAATGTACTTATTTTATTTTGCATTTATTTAAAATTAAGTCATTTTAATTCCCACTATAATCTGAATGTCAATAGGAGCATGTGTGACCTTTAAACCAAGGCATGATGGGACTGAGCTGATTACACAGTATGAGAATATCATTATCATTTCCCGAGTACATTTTCCCTCTGCCCTGAAATACAGCTTTGATATGCATGTTTTATAGTAGTTAACCTTTATAATATGTGAGAAGGCGCTTTTTTGGAGAAAATGAGACCAAATTAGAGCTTGCCATCAAGCATCAGCACAAGAAAAGGAATAACAAATGTCATTGTTTTCCATTTCTCAGCAACAGTGTGTCTACAGAGCAATAATCCACAATAAAAGAAAAGCCAATCATTTGTCGACATAAAGAAAAAATACGTCTCTCATTGTGTCCTGTTTTTCAGTTATTTTAGGCAAATTCTCATTTTAAATGCAAACTGCCCAATTAGCTATAGCAAAAGAAGCAATACCAATAAAAACGGTCTGTAAGTGACACCCCAAATCCTTGAGAGAGTTCACGGCAGCTGGCATACAGCCTGTGTCTGGAGATAGACTGTTTCTTCATGGCTGACTTCCCCCATTGATCTGGCTTCTGTATTAGCGAATGGAGGATTAAACTTTAACCCTTTATGCACACTTCCTGATCCTTTTTGGAATTTAAATTCAATATAGAGAACACATCAAAATATAATATTTTCTCCTACACTAAGGATGGTCCATAGTTCTTCCCAACAACTGCAAACTCCAACAAAATTTTAGTATTGATCACTACAAACTTGAGTGGCATCACATTGGTAAACAGGATTGGAGTTTACAGCAAAAAAACTCTTTCTAGTGGACTGACTGGACTCGCATTGATTGCTTCAGGTCAAAAATTCATGCTGTTTTAGCTATTGAGAGCTTTGGAAATGAAATGGCATGAAATGTGTTTGCCCTCCTTTGTGAACCCAGAGGGGGTGAAAGGAAAAGATATGTCAATATAAAACTTCACATACCTGTATATCACATCACACATCATATTGTAAAGAATTATGAACTGATTTATGAGGTTGGAATGAAAAATATAAGTGACAAGACGTCTGAACGGAAATATTGATCTGCACTACAGAAGCAGAAAGGAGAATAGGATAAAAAGAAAAAAATAACAAAAAATGCATGACTTAGGTGTTTGAGAGATGTAAAGACAAATGGAAAGGGGAAAAGAATATCTCTAAGGAAACTCAAGCTGTTACTCCTTCTATTCACTAGGAAGGAGACGATGCACAGCAATCAGAACGATCAATATAAGCCAAGCATTGCGATGCTTTCTGAAAGGAAAGTGTCATAGTGTTGATTACCAGTGGCCCCTGGGTGGGCTGTGAGACCTACAGTAACGGACTATGCTTTGTGGTGTCTCTGATGGTCTGTGCATCATTTTACTGGGCTGTTCACTGAGCAGTGACCCTGCTGGGGAAGAAGTCAGAGGCCATGTACTCATGTGGCTATGCTCATAATTATCTAGTCTCAGAGGTGTGAAATCGAATCCTGCAATTTTCAGAGTTCCCCTGACAGGTGCATCATGCTTTTAAACATCATCATAACACTTTATACTCTGGAACTGTGGAAACCCTTTCTAAAACATTCTACTGATTGCATCATCATGATCGTGTTCAAACTGATTTTATATTTTTATTTGATCAGTATGGCAACTTAAAATGTCCTTGTGTTTGCTTCTATACTCCGCAAAAATTATTCTTACATCAGGAAAAAGTACTTTTGCTCAAGATATCAAAATATATATTGAATGTTTATTGATTAATAATAATAATAATAGTTCTATTTAATATTAGTATTTTTTTTTAAAGTCCTAATAAAATATTTAATATTTGAGCGAGTCTTGTTTTAGCAACTATATATACACCCACCTCAGGGACAACATACTAATACTCTGTTTGGCACCGTTTTGCCTTCAGAACTGCCTTAATTCTACATGGCATTGATTCAACAAGGTGCTGAAAGCATTCTTTAGAAATGTTGGCCGATGTTGATAGGATAGCATCTTGCAGTTGATGGAGATTTGTGGGATGCACATCCAGGGCACGAAGCTCCCGTTCCACCACATCCCAAAGATTATCTATTGGGTTGAGATCTGGTGACTGTGGGGGCCATTTTAGTCCAGTGAACTCATTGTCATGTTCAAGAAACCAATTTGAAATGATTTGAGCTTTGTGACATGGTGGATTATCCTGCTGAAATTAGCCATCAGAGGATGGGTACATGGTGGTCATAAAGGGATGGACATGGTCAGAAACAATGCTCAGGTAGGCTGTGGCATTTAAACGATGCACAACTGGCAATAAGGGGCCTAAAGTGTGCCAAGAAAAAAACAGCAGCCTGCACAGTGGTAGCAAGGCATGATGGATCCATGTTCTCATTCTGTTTTAACCAAATTCTGACTCTACCATTTGAATGTCTCAACAGAAATCGAGACTCATCAGACCAGGCAACATTTTTTTCAGTCATCAACTGTCCAATTTTGGTGAGCTTGTGCAAATTTTAGCCTCTTTTTCCTATTTGTAGTGGAGATGAGTGGTACCCGGTGGGGTCTTCTGCTGTTGTAGCCCATCCGCCTCAAGGTTGTGCGTGTTGTGGCTTCACAAATGATTTGCTGCATACCTTGGTTGTAACGAATGGTTATTTCAGTCAAAGTTGCTCTTCTATCAGCTTGAATCAGTCGGCCCATTCTCCTCTGACCTCTAGCATCAACAAGGCATTTTCGCCCACAGGACTGCTGCATACTGGATGTTTTTTCCCTTTTCACAACATTCTTTGTAAACCCTAGAAATGGTTGTGCATGAAAATCCCAGTAGCTGAGCAGATTGTGAAATATTCAGTCTGGCCCGTCTGGCACCAACAACCATGCCACGCTCGGAATTGCTTAAATCACCTTTTTTTCCCATTCTGACATTCAGTTTGGAGTTCAGGAGATTGTCTTGACCAGGACCACACCCCTAAATGCATTGAAGCAACTGTGCACTACGGCACGTACCACATACCTAAGCATTGTTACAGACCATGAACAACCTTTCATGGAAACAGTATTTCCTGGTGGCTGTGGCATCTTTCAGCAGGATAATGCACCCTGCTGCTAAGCAAAAATGGTTCTGAAATGGTTTGAGGAGCACTACAACAAGTTTGAGGTAGCGACTTGGCCTCCAGATTCCCCAGATCGCAATCCAACTGAGCATCTAAGTCCGATCCATGGAGGCCCCACCTCACATCTTAAAGGATCTGCTAGTACCATCTTGGAGCCAGATACCACAGCACACCTTCAGAGGTCTAGTGGAGTCCAATCCTCAACGGGCTGTTTACGCAGCAAAAGGGGGACCAACACAATATTAGGAAGGTGGTCATAATGTAATGCCTGATCGTGTATAGCCTATTTATTATAATTTTTATATAATGCAATATATACAACAGATGGTAAAAACAGTGTTAAATAAGTGTCAAGACACCTATAGGCTAATTCACATAGCGCCAACAGACAGCAACAGATGCTTTTTGTTGGGTTTTGTCAAATCAGTGTTACCCTTGTCAGCATCTGTTGCCGTTGGTCGGAGCTTGTTTGTCGGGGCATCGGATGTCTGAGAAGTGACGTACTGTAATCTGGTAATTTTTCACGTTGGTCGCCGTCTGTCGGTGCAGTATGGATTGGCCTAAAGATAAGGACCTCTACTAAACAACTATTCATTACTAATATGAGGCTGTGTTGAGAGTGATGAACCACCAGGAATTATCAGTTGAAGCTACTCAATCATTTCTCCCAGTGAGTGCTAATTTCAGCAGGCTGCTGTTTGTTTTCACACCGCCATAGGATGTGAAGATCTAGACAATGCTTCAGGTCCTTATCAAAGGCGACGGGCACGGCTGCCGGACGCCCCTCTGACCTTCCCTGCTGCTGGGCCTATTACGCAGCAATTAGCAGATGCGGCCCGCTGTGGCCGGGAGGACAGCTGCTGCACCCACATGGCAGTAATTCAATAAGAGCTCGCCGCAGGGCGAAGGAAACATGAGTGCACTTCTCTCTCACACCTTCTCTATCGAGATATACACACTGAGTGGGATCCTTCAACGGGAAGCACTGACCCTGTGCCATGAAGATCTCTCAAATGTGTGGAGGCAGCAGGAAATATTGCTGAGCTTTGCCATATGGCTGATTGAATTTCGTTTTGGGCGAATTGGATTAAAGGCTCATCAGAAATGATGCAAACTCTTTAGTATGACGATGGCCGACAATCAGGAGAGAGAAATTCTGTCATAATTGCATTATTCACAAATTCATTATTATGATCAAGGCAGCAGCACACAAATTTATGGCTAGGTGATGAACCTCTTTGCTGTCTGGTGGAGTAAGATAGCTGCTTGAATGGTTTCGAGAGAGAGGGTTTATTGCCAACATAATAGGTGACAATACAACTACATCATTTAAACAGATGTTAAAGGATATGAGTGTTTTCAACGACTGCTGATAAAACACATTTTGTGTTGTAAATGTGCTCTAAAAATCCTCTTTAAAAGATTGCAATTATTCCACTGGGAATTTCTACCATAATCCAGGGTAATTATTGACATTAATGACTACTAATAGCACTTGTGAAGAAAAAACGAAACAAAAGAAAACTAAAACACTAAAGCAACCCCGGCAATAGTGCATCTGGGTAAACACACAAGAAATTGCTCAATAAATCACCGCCCTCCTACGGAGCTGGAGGCAAAGCTTATGATGTGTCATTTCAGCAGTCTTTTCATCAGTAAATATGAGGGCTCCTTCAGTGAGGAGTATCTCCATCAAACACAGAACTCCTCGCAACACTCCAACTACTTCTGTCTGATGGCTCACATTCAATGTAAATGTGAACGAAAAAAAATGGAGGAGATGGGCATAACATCTTTTTGTCTTCAACATGATAAATGAAGAGGTGACAAAAAAGCCTTGAGCTTTTGGTTTACCTATGCAAGTGTGTGTGTGTGTGTGTGTGTGTGTGTGTGTGTGTGTGTGTGTGTGTGTGTTTGTGTGTGTGTGTGTGTGTGTGTGTGTGTGTGTGTGTGTGTGTGTGTGTATGTGTGTGTGTGTGTGTGTGTGTGTGTGTGTGTGTGTGTGTGTGTGTGTGTGTGTGTGTGTGTGTGTGTGTGTGTGTCAAGGATTGTGCATGCAGTGTGAATGTGAAGGGGTAAAAAGGAAGAAAAAAGAGTAAAGGAAGAACTGAGGAAATGCATGAGGAAAACAAACTCATAAAATGATACTATAAAACATGGGGGTAATGTATGATAATAAATCACTTAAAAATGCTAATATATGCTGTTTGGACCTCTTAAAACAGAGTATAGTGAGTATTTGAACTTTTGCACTACACAATGAATGTAAAATACTCATGGGAATGACTGATGTCCTAAAATCATAATGCTAATAGATACACCACATGAATAAAGGTAGGTGGACAGTCATTGATAGGATTATTCATTTCAGCTACACCAATTGCTAAAAGCTGCATTAAATAAATGGACAAAATTATTCGAACATACTGACCTTTTATTTTAGCCTAGAAATCTAGATGCACCCTAGCGGCAGCAAATCTAATCTGCCCGTGAGTATCGTCTAGCAACTCTCAATACCCTTCTGAGCTGTAAACGCCACACTCTGGTCGGGCCAATCACATCGTGTATAAAGTCGGTGGGCTTAACATAATGACGACGGCCGAGTTCCGCTTGCCTGCTTCTAGTCAACACAGAAGCTGGCGAACGGCGGCGGTCTTTCGAATCAGCTTTGACCGTGACTCTTGGAGTTAAGCTTTTCTCTGAGAAAAGAACAAAGAACGGCACTGAAGTCATTCTTAAAAAGGGAAGATGTGTTCGGAGTTTTGCCGACCGGATACGGCGAATGTTTAATCTATCAACCGTCTATCTATGCTAAAAACGAGCTCTGCTTCACCTTCGTTGCTCTGGTTGGTTGTAGCGCTATCCTATCACATGCAGAGGGAGTGTGAAAGATAATCGTTTATCCCGCCCCTCGGATTGAGCTGTCAATGGTAAGTTTCCAGACCAAACATCTTAATGTGGGTCTGGCTTGTCAGGCTACTTTTAATTCCCTCTAAAACATGATTTTATTTCATAATGTTCATGAAACATGCAGATAAACCATCAAATATCAGTCATACTGTTTTTATTCACTTTTAACTTTTGGTATTTGGTATATCCACCTTTTGCAGCAATTACAGAAGCACATCTCTCTGGCATTTCAATATATTTCTTTTGAGAACTTCAACACTAAAGTTATCCCATGCCTTCTGCAACTGAAGCCAAAGGCTTTCCTTTGAATGTACAATAGATCTGTCCAGTTTATTTTCTAACTCGCCCCAAATGTGCTCCATGAGGTTGAGGACTGGACTTTGAGGGGGCCAGTCAATCATTTTCAATGTTCCAGCACAATACCTTGATTCCTCACAGGTAGTTCCAGCAATAGTAAGAAGGTGGTTTCAGGTCATTGTCCTTTAAATAAATCCAGTCAAATAAATCGAGGCCCAATAAGACGACTCCCAGATGCCAAGTGTTCTAATAAATTTGGCCACCACTGTACATTCAAACAATCCCCTCAGACAAACATTTTTACTATAATGGCGCCATTTTATGTTCCAGCATGACAATTCGGTGTGGAAGAACCTGACTGGCCTGCACAAACCCAGATCTGAAGCCCATTAAATACCTCTAGGATGATTATAAATGGTGAATTTGGGCCCTTTTAACCAACATAATAGCCTGACTCACTGATGATCTGGTCTGAATGGGAGCAAATTCCTGCATCCAACATCTTGTGGAAAACCTTCCTAGAAGATATTTTTTACTCGCATAACCTTCCTAGAAGAGACTAACCCCCTATATAATGCCCAGGGTTTGACATAAACAGTTTATATCTGGTAACACCACTTACGTTATTTGTAACATGTTGCTGTAATCATGTCATTCTAAACCTGTACGACTTTCTTTCTTCTTGTGAAACATAAAAGAGATTTTGAAGAGTTGGTAGCCAAACGATTTTGACCATTGATTTCTACTTCTATGTAAGATTTACATTTAACCTACAGGATGCATCGGCTTTAGTGTGCTCAACATTTACCTTAGATTCGTCTTGGAAAATCCCACAAAATATAATTACATTTAGCCAGCAGGCATGACTTAGTGAAACTCGTTGGGCTAAAAGTATGCGGGAGTTTGGATTACATCTAACCTTGACTTCACCTAAAGAACTCTGAGAAATTCAGACAGAAAGCATCTCCACGGGAGCAATGCATTACTTAATCAACTGATAACAAAGCCAGATAAGGTCTCAGTTCCATTAGGGACTAAAATAACTCCAAGTTCTTGTTTGTATCTTTGAGTTAGTGGGGATATTTGCGAGGTCCAGAAGGGAGGGACTGAGCTCTTAATGAGGTCTTCTGTTAGATGTGTCAGCAGAAGCGGTCAGCGAGAAGGAGAGCGCTAGTATAATTACAGGCATTTTATGATGTTGATAGTCTCACGATTAGCTCTGGATGTAACACAAGACAAATAAACACAGGTGATCGCTGTCTGCAACACGAAGACTCCTCTGGAAAACCATTTTAATGAGCGCGAGTGCTAAATTAATGACAAAAACAACAGTTGTGCAGTCTGCTTTACCAGAACGACATCTAGCCATTATGTCCAAATATACTCTCTGATATCTTTTTGCATTCGCTACGGCACAACAATTCCATGCAAGCGTTGAAAAGCACAGCAGCAAAGCAGTAAGATTTAAATAGCTGTTTTTTTTTTCTCTGTTAGATATCATCTCGGCTGGCGTTATCTCTCAATAATTGAGGATAAAGTCGGAAATGGAGCAACTTGGATCAACAGCAATGAAGTGATGGCTGTTGTTAATAAATAATGCAATCAGTGCTTAATGCACTGAGGGAATACACAGCCCGCTGTGATCGGAATAGTAATTGAAAAGCCAACAAGTAATTCCATAATGAAGAGCAAGAGATACAGAAGGGCTAGATTAATCTGCTCTTTAGTTCTTTCACTGTATGTTGAATGCAAACTGCTCTGGATTAAATGACTCACTCTTAATGCTAACACTTGAATAAAAGGGCACTTTAGACCGCTTAAACAGTGCATTTTAACCTTGCTGTTTGCAGCCTATTGACCTTTAAAGACCTAAAAGACCAAATGCGAGAAGGTTTATTCAGACAAAGCAAACCCTGCTCACTTCCAAGTTCTAACACTGTTGGACCAGACTCTATGTGATGTGTATTATCTGCCCACACTGTAAACCCTAATAAGTCGAGACTACTCAAATGATTTGAGGAAAGTGATTTAATTAAGTTGACCTAATGTGGTCTCTTTATTGGATTAACTTAAATTTTTAAGTATTGATAACCTTAAAAGGCAAACAGACTAAACTTGAATGATTTGCGGAAAGTGATTCCCTCAGTTAATTTGAGTAATGGGGAATTGACCATTAAATCATTAAAACAAGTTTGATTTATTCATCATCCATCAGTTTGAGTGTTTAATGTGAATTCTGCATTATACTGTAAATTAAATTGTCATGATTGGATTCTGGGATTCCTTCTGCATCACAGAAAACATTCGGGCTTAACTTATAAGCATACACAGCCAGTGAAAATGCAGTGTGACACAACACAATCACAGAAAATTAAAACATACTGAATGATTATGAGACTATAGCTATGTGGAGCAAAATTTTAGGTAATGATATTTCAAAGTGGGCAGGGTGACCAAGCACGACATCAAATAGAAATGAAGCAGCTAATCAAATGTTCTGTTTTGCAGTGGTTAGGACAGGAAAGCTCATTATGAAAGCATTGCTTTATTGTGGTTAGCCTATTTATAACTCATTACAGTAAATTCTCCTAATATTGAAAAATATTTACAGCATATTTATATATTTTTCACTTAAAAATATCACTTATTCATCAAGGATGTTTTATATATATATATATATATATATATATATATATATTATATATATATATATATATATATATTAGGGGTGTAACGATACGCGTATTCGTATTGAACCGTTTGGTACGAGGCTTTCGGTTTGGTACGCGGTACGCATTATGTACCGAACGGTTCTTGGACTAATTAATTCGATTTGTAAAATAAAAAAAGTGTGTGAAATATAATAATATGCGTTCAACAAGGTAGCCCAATAACCAAAACGACATAACAGGCAATGCCCCTGACACCGCCGAAGTGAAAGAAAAAAAAAAAACACCAAATATGTTTTAGGCTGCTCAGTCAGGTGCTCGCTTACTCAGTAGGCTACGCGCTGAATGCTCATGGCAAAATGGCGACAACAAGACGATAAAAAGGAGAAACAGCCACAAACTATCCCCGCAGCATTTAGACAGACATTTCCAACTTATTCAAATGGCAAAAGACATCACCGCGGCGAGTGGTCCATTTATAGCCGCGGATATGAGACCTAACGCCCGTTTCACACAAACTCCGTCTGCAGTGCGTGTGCGGTGCGTATTTTTTTCAGTACCCATGTTAACGGATGACAGCTTTCACACTGCACACGGATGCTGTCCGTCAGTCCGTTCCAGGAGCGTTGCGTCTGCAGCAGTGCACGGATCGTTTTCGTACCGAGTCTATTTTTTGCTGCGCTGCGTTGCTGCATTAAAGCGACAGAACATTGTTCGCATTAAAATAAACATGTACTGACGCGAAAATCTAGTAATTTCACCACTGATGCATATCATCTAAAATATACTCTTGTTTCAAAGTCAACACATGGCTTTTTTTCTCAAGTAAAGCAACAAAACAACACCTTTCCTGGCATTTAGGTAAAAAAATGTGCCATAATGGATAGCACTCGTACTTTCTTGGAGGTGAAAAGCAAAGTTCTTTTTTACCTGCAGGATTTCTTTTAAAAGTGTGTAAAAACGAAAGAAAAGACAGTCGGCTGTTTTTGAATAGACTATTGTAAGTTTCTAATTTAAAATGTTTGTGATTAAAGGCTATAAACTATGTTTAAATGTTTTGCCACTTGTGTGAGCTAAATCTAAAGTATATAAATATGAATAAATTAATTTAATAAAATGTTGTTTAAATGTAGTAGGCTACGTAACCTGACTTATATTAAAGAGTAAACAAAGAGAACTGGAATTCTGACGAGGCATGTTCAGTAAAAACTTTTGGATTTTAAATAAAAAATAATGAATCAATGCTTTGTTTGTGGTATGACACAGCGGATCAGTTGCGGACTGCAAACGCAGCATATGTGAAAGCATTACAGGGTGTGGGGCTACTGCAACGCACACGCAACGCAACACGCACCGCACACGCTAATGTAAAGAGCTAATGTCTTATTCCTGTAACTACATAGAAGATTGGTAAAGTATAGCTCCATCATTGTTCAATGTAAAAAAAAAAAAAAAAAAAACATACTTTGTTAGTTTTATTAAAAAAATTATAAAAAAAAGGTAATTAATCTGCCATTTTTTTCTCTTTGCTGTATCTAAAACATACCGAACCGTACCGAACCGAACCGTAACACCAGTGTATCGTATCGAACCGAACCGTGAATTTTGTGAACCGTTACAACCCTAATATATATATATATATATATATATATATATATATATATATATATATATATATATATATATATATATATATATATATATATATATATATATATATATATATATATATATATATATATATATGCTGTTTTTAATAACGTGACACTGAAGACTGGAGTAATAGTGATGCAAATTCTGCTTTGCCGTCATAGGAATAAATTCCATTTTAAAATATAATAAACTAACAAACATTCTTACACTTTAAAATAAATGTCTATTTTTGAAATAAAACCCAGTAACCTGATACTTAAGAAGGTCTCAATAGACCAGACCTGACTTGTAGAAATACCTTGACTAAAACCTTGACATTCTCTCTTATCAAATATTTGTATGTTATAAAAAAAAAGCATCTAAACGATATTAGATAATTATATCTTGAGTGCAGGAGAACTGCGACAGAAAAACTGAATAACTTTGTATTGTTCAAGTTCCCATAAGAGGTGCTGTCAATTTCAGTTTGTCCTCTGCAAGTGTTTTAATTAGCCTCTGATTACGCTCACAGTGCAAACTCTAATCAACACTCATCTCAACTATATCCAAAACACCTAATGACTCATTTTTAGACCAAAATAAGCTCATTTTAAAAATAACCTGAAAGTGAAGGTGACATATCCCATCGCAAACATGTCACGCGTAGACGACTCAGTACGACTGCGTATGACAGACACCAGACGCAACATGGTGTCATCTGTCTACCGTGAGTGACTCTTTTATGTGATTGCTGTGGACAGCCACCTAGACGAGACAGGAGGAGACATTATCAAGCTTCCTTCGATTCTTTGGGTGCCTGCCGCCAAAGACACTGTAGCGGTGCACTGAAGTAACTGTGGGGTAAATTCAATCGGAGGAGGGTTGGGTGACAGGTTCAATCAGTCACCACCTGATTGTGCCTTTTCTTAGATTGAGGTCTGGAGTTGAGATGAAAAATAACACAGTAATTTGTTTCAGAAGCATTGCTATTAGGTCTCTAAAACTCAGAGTGCCAATGTCTCGAAAGCCCAATGGCAAATAGAATCAAGATGTTCACTCAATGATTGCTTACACTGCACCATTTTTTGCCCGAGCAGTCCAAATTTATGAATTAACTTTTCTTTCTGGCTTTGAGATAAATACCAACCATCCTCACTGCTGCAAACCCTTTAAAGCGGTTTTGAGGGAGGTGGTTTCACAAAATCCATAAGATTGTGCAATTCATCTCCGGCGAATCACTGCCAGGTGCAATGTAGAAATCTCTGCATCGCATTTTATATAGATTTACTCTTGTTTTATTTCTGAGGTAAATCTGCTGATTTCACACAGCGACTGGATGTTCACAGGGTATTGACATTTTAGAAAGAAATAATACCACTAAAGGATGACCATCAACAGCTTTGATGAACGAAACCTCAAAGCAACCGACAGGATTAAACAAAACCTGCTTCATTCTGTGCGCCGCAAGTCAAGATGGAGGAAGTAGAATAGATCCTGTTCAGAGAAGCGCACTGAGATCTAACATAATGTATAGGATAAACACACTGTTATCCGGAAAACTGCAGTTGACAGTTCAGATGATACCAACGTAAAATATCAGTGCACACTGTCAGGGCTGTAGGGGAAGACGCATACAGCACACTGGCATTACAAGCATGTTTAGACAGAATTAGCTTTGTATTGTACAGTGTTTGCTTATTTGGTGCCAGTCGTACTTTCTCAACGAATTTGCATCAATAAATCAAAATGTCACATGCATAATTTGTTTTTATTTCACAAGTCATTTTAAGGTGTTTCTAATGAGAATCGCCTAATAGAGCACAAAAGTCGAGATTTGGAAGAATCCCATTCATCTTCTTCAGAGAAATTGAGTTTTAACGATTCTGTATAAATCTTTCAAGAGAGAACTGCATGAACTCTATGATTGTTAAAGCTATGATATATGCTACTGTCCAAGCCGTTTCTTTAAAAAAGCAGCAATTGTACTGTCCCAGGAGGCTTTGTAAAACATTACCTCTATGCAAGTTATATCTGAATACTTAATATCAAAATAAATGTAATTAAATGACTATAGGTCAATAATATAAAAAATACATTTTATATTTTACACAATGCAAAGAAAGGTACAATATAAAACATGGGAATGAACAGTAATTAAGATTTTGAAGCCCCAAAAAAGTGCATCCATCCATTATAAAAGTAATCCATACGGCTCCAGTGTGTTATTAAAGGCCTGTGTTTTTGTAAGAAAAATAGAGACGGATCTCACGAAAATGCGTATAAATAGTACATGTTTGCAATCTCGTGGAATGTATACGCCAAAATTAGTTTTGGCGTGCGTATGGTACGCGGTTTTTCGCGCGCATATGATACGCACTTTATGGCGTATTATACATACGAACCCCCCACCCAACCACCCTAAACCTACCCAAGAGCGTGTCATATGCACGCCATAAAGTGCGTATGCACGCGAAAAACCGCGTACCATACGCACGCCAAAACTCATTTTGGCGTATACATTCCACGAGATTGCAAACTCGTACTATTTATACGCATGACCATGAAATCGTGTTGGAAAAATATCCTCACCAAAAGCCGCTTTGGATTGAATTTGTTTTAATCCTGAATGGAGAACTTGTTCGTATGCATTCACCTTCACTATTCTCTCAGAAATGATGATCATGTTGGTAAGTACTCTGTGTATCCAAAAAATATTTTTTTACAACACCGGCAAAGATCGTTTATTCCAGCGTGCGTGTAGACAGGGGTGCCAAGTTTTTACAACAAAACCCACCAATTATTAGCCCAAAGCAATAGATTCTTGGGGGTGTTCTCCAGAAAAAAATGGCGTTTAAAAAAAAAAAAAAACGATAATTGTGTAAATGTGTGTTTTGGGTAAATGTGTGTAATTTTGGCAAGGTTGCCTGCTAAAATTCGCATTCCTGGGTCTATCACATAATTAAGGTCGCTTAACTTGACAACTAACGTTATGCGTCGCTCCATTAATCTGATTGGTTGTAGGTCTATCCAATTGAGGTCTTTCCTGGTTTGGTTGAAACACACCCCATAATTATAGCCCAATTGTAATTACAGCTCCCGTTATAAAGCATGTAAGAGCCAGGATATGTTTTAATATAACTCTTATTGTGTTTGGCTAAAAGTAGAAAGTCATATACACCTTACTTGAGGGTGAGTAAATTATGGGATCATTTTTATTTAGTGTGTGAACTAACCCTTTAAAATTAGTCTCATTTGTTAACATTAGTTAATGCAGCCATTTACTAACATGACCCAACAATGAGCAGTATATATTCTGACAACATTTATTACATTTTGTTAATGCTAGTTAGTTGTTAGTTCACAGTGCATTATTAATGTTCTCAGATATGATCTTTGATCTCAAACATATATTAGTAAATGTTGAGATTAACTAAGATTATTTAACACTGTAGAACTATTAAGGCCCTTTCACACTGGACGCGATTTTGACGTGCGAATAATTTGCACAATGTTTTTTTTTTTTCGATCAGCTGTTTGTGTAATGAGCGCTTCCACACCGAACGCGAATGTGCTGAGGCGAAAAAACGAGATTTTTTTCGTTTCGATGTCGATTTTTTTTTACTCTAGCGGCGACAAAAACGGCTTCAACCAATCACATAAAAGGAAACAAAGGTGACGAAATGTCCAGTTGATGTCACAAGCTATTCAATCAACTTTAACCTTTGCCAGGCATGGCATTTCTCATGAGATTACAACTGTAAGCTGTACAGCTGCAACTGTGTTTGCCCACTGTATGATACAGACAGCAATTACTTAACTTATGAGTTAGTATAATAACTTATAAGTTATTACCTTTTATAAATAGTTGATTTTTTTCTAAACATTGTGTCCGCGATTATGGAAAGTGAACGTGTAGCCATCAGTAGGCTACGTCTGTGGCACTGAAATGTTTACATATGACTCGACTGGAAACATCTGCTCGGATCGATTGATTCCCTGAAGAGCGCGGTTTGTCCCGTCAGATGCGCTGCTGTCTCTGGAGAAGATCCTCAAATTGTCCCACAGACTTTAGAAAGTAAGTGCAGAACCGGCCATGATAAAGTTTTAGCTCCTGTTCAAGATTAGCATCCTCCCCTTCAGACTCTGTTCTTTAAGACTGGCTGCACCCAAAACCTTCCTCTCGGGCCTTTAATTAAAAAATGAAAAGCTCGTCTTCACTGAATGATGACGTGCCCGTGTTTTCACAGCTGTCGCTGCGAATGTTTTGGAATGTTGGCTGATGTGAATGGTTTTGACGGGAAATATTCGCATGCGAAATATTCGCTTATTCGTAACGCTTTTTCGTTACGCGTCTGGTGTGAAAGGACCTTTATTTGTTTTGAATTCATGTTAAACAAAGTTAACAAAGGAAACCTTAGTGTTATCCATTTTTTATATTTAAATTATGTCACTCATAATACATTTTGGGATGCATAGTTCATTGCATCATGCATTAGGTTCATTTTAATATAGTCTTTTGTGTTTAACTTTTTTGCTTCAAATCAAAGTCTGAAATGTTGTGATATATATCAAAGCTGTTGATTTTACTGAAGTTTTTGGTTAACTTTATGAAGAAAATGAATGGGAAAAAATACATCTGGAACTGAAGCAGCTGGAAAAAGTTAACAATCCCTGTCACCATGCTCTATATGGGGATCACTCAGTTTTCACTTCAAAAAAAGAGAGAAAGAGAGAGGGGAAAAAAGGTGAACATTCCTGTTAGCTCACTGCGCACTACAAAGAGGTACCAAATAGATGCCAGAGAGCTAAGCCTGTTCTTATCTACCTAAGGCATCACTTGACATCATATTCATTAGTCAAATGACCCCATGAAGTGACCACTTACTGCTTCAGATGGATAAGCTGGAGAAAATAACACATATTCAGTTATTTTTGCTTATGCCGAGTCATTATATGTGGACTCACAATGGAAACCAATCAGGAGTGTGCAGGAAGTATACACAAGTAGTGTAAGCATAACCGTTTTTTTTTAAATGAGCTCAGATTATTTGCTTTGTGTGCTGTTTAACGTGCAGATTCAGTGGTTTTCTATCAAGCTCAAAGCTATCATTAAATAAACTAGAAAGCACAGGTAAAGAAGCGTTTGTTCTGTACCTTCTAATCTTCAAATTGCAGCTGGTATTTTTACACACTTTATTAAAAAGCTATTTCATTTAATCTAAGCTGCTCATTCTGAGATCCATAGCATCATGGGATATTTCAGAAGTAACTCGTACAATTTAAGAACAAGTGAAAACAACTCAAGCAGAACTCCTAACAGCACATTACAGTTTGACATGAAGCTCATGATGGTCTGCGACGCTGGCCTGCTGTGCTCTTATCTCTCAATCATTGATTGAATGAAACATGAGCACATCCTGGAAAACCATGTAGTATATCAGTCATGATTTTTTTATGCAGTCCAGCGCTTATTTAACTACAAGAAAACCACAATGTTTTGCTGTCCTGTACTCCTATACTGTAATCATAATTGAAACATGAGCACATATGGACTATATTAGTCATTTATTGACATTAATATGGCAGGAAAAAACACTGTACTGATGTCTTCTGACTGTAAATTTCACCATTAAAAAAATTCCCTGCATCCTGCTCTAACAGCTTGGAACACATTATCTGTTACTTTTAATAAATGAATATGCCTTTGTAGTAATTTAAGTATTAAATTTAGGAGATTTAAGTATTCCTATTCTATAAAATGGCATGCCAGACTTTCAGTGATCTGGTCAAGCATTAATTTACAATTAAAAAAAAAAAAAAAAAAATGAACAGGACAGAAATAATAATATAAAGTTATATTATCAATTTCAGTAATTTTATCAAACGCTGGAAAATTATATTGACAACAATGAAATTTAAATGTTTTAAACTTAAAAATATGTTTGAAGCATTTTGATCAGAGAAAGGGGAAAAAAACGTAATACATTTAAAAAAATTGCATTAGTAAAATACATATTGAAAATATAAACATATCTATATTATTTATTATTATTATCATATAATATATTTTAGACATACTGTCACAATTCACCAGTGTGAGTGCCCATGATCACCACCAGAAGCTACACATACACTAGCATTCGAAAGTTTGGGGTAAGACAACTTTGATAATGCAAATTGATAATGAGAAATGCATTCTGAAAGCCAAATGAAATATTATAATTATTTCTGAAGGATCACTTGACACTGAAGACTGCATAATGAGGGACAAAAAACATAAATATACAATTTACATTTGTGTAACAAAAATACATTAAAATACATTACAGTTTTCACTGTATTTTTAATCTTTTGAATGGTGTATTTAGAAATTTGTAAATGACCCATTGAAGTATGAGAATAGGAAAACAGAACTACATTCCTTGTACTTGTAAATCACTAATAAACTGAAACACAAGCAAAAATGAAATGGTATGTATCAATCTATGACTGAATTTCTTGGTAAAAACCCTTTTGCACAATCTTCTGACATTAAAAATCTCAATTTCATATACCAATCCAAGCCAATCTGGAAATTTTTCAATACCATATAATACCGTGGTGGACCACAGATTACATTCCCTCCTGTATTTAATTTCTTTTTAAATAATAATACACCTTAAATTGCTGGCTCAGCAATGAAGTCAAGACCAGTTCGCCATTATTCACTTAGAAAAACAGAACTCTTTATTCACCTAATCGTGGCATGTAGAAAGGAACCTGTGAACCGCTGGGGGACTGCACAGCCATTCCATACAGAAATAGTTTGTAATGCATCTCTCCGCGCTTGCAGTCAAAACGCATCCCGCCACTCCAAAGAGAAAACGATCAATATAACACAGCAAGCTATTGACCTGTGCATTGTTCGCCAAAACTGCAAAAGATGCAATTTTCTCAGAAACGGAGGTGGCTTGTCAACACGTTTGTGTGTTGTCCAGCAGCTTCTAAGGCTCCCTCATAAACAACGAATCAGGCAAATGCAAAGGGCCAACTCTATTAGCCTTGGAAACATTTTCTAGCAATGGATCTTGCTTTCACAATATTGTGAAGAGACTGCCTTTGATCTCTAGAACTAATGCCAAGGGCTTTACACTTGCGGAAGCCGACTTTGCTCTGTTCTGTAGCTACCGGTATTTTCCTATCCCAGTCTGTTGCTATTTATACAGAGCAACACTGCCAGCTAAAACAGTATTCCCAGATGGCTCTATGATAGCCGCTCGTTTTCTGCACTATCCCTACAAGTATAGATTAGGGATGCATAGTTCAATGTGTAGTTGCTAATGGCCATACCGCCACACTTTTTTTTTTCATACACCCCCAAGACCTTGGAAATGACACAAGTTCCCCGATTTCTTGGCACAAGGCATTTGGCTCGGAAACGAGAGCGAAGGCAGCGATAGTCATTATTTCATTGTTTGTAGGCAGGCTATGTGTTAATTAGATGCAAGGCACAGAAAATGTTAAGGAGGATGTTAAGAGCCATCACCAGGCACAAGCAGCCTGAAGTAATGATCTACCAGGGGAGAATTTCCCCCCTTTTTTCCCCCAGCAAAGTGGGAAAAAAAACATATTTTAAATAGGCCCACAGCGAGCGTATGAGTGCGAGTGCCAACTTCAGAAAGCATACAAAAGGGGATCAAGTCTGAAAACATCCAGGTTTTGGAAGGCAGACGGCCTAATGCAATCACCATTAACAAATGTTGCTCACAGCGGTTGGGCCACGGACCTCTAGAGAAGTAGCTGCACATCTGCCAGACTCCAAAAATTGCAAGTCATTTTCTCATTGAACAGATATAAATCGAGGTCCTTCAGTGGACAGACCACTTTCAGATTTGACAAGTGCCTCAAACTGTTCTTTGAATCAAATGCGAAGAGAGCCTCTATTTCACATGTAGTTGAACATATCAATGGTGGAGTGTTGGGATTCAGTGAGTTTCAGTGAATAAATATATTCGTCATAAGTGTTGGGTTTAACTAGTTAGTTACCAAGTAATTAGTTACTGTAATTTAATTACTTATTTTTTTTCTTTCTTTAAATCACAGTTCTGGTGGAAATACTATGTATCGACTGTAGAACAGTTATATATAATGCAATAGTGGCATTAACATTAAAATTTAAATGCATGTTTTTATGTATCCTTTTCACATTTGTAATACTCTGGTAAGTTAAAGGACAACTTCGGTGAGAAATGAACCTAGGGGTAGTTAACAGATGGTTACCGAGTAGATCGTTCTCTGGGATGCGTTTTCATGAAAATCGAATGTAAAGAGTTTTATCTTCAAAAACAGATTAGCTTATAACGCTAGTCTATGGGGCACAGGGTAGACACAGGGTGGTAAATACTAGCCCCATAGACTAGTGCTATAAGCTAATCTGTTTTTAAAGATAAAACTCTTTACATTCGATTTACATGAAAACGCATCCCAGAGAACGATCTACTCTGTAACCATCTGTTAATTACCCCTAGGTTCATTTCTCACCGGAGTTGTCCTTTAATAAGAATAATTTATGTAGTTCTATACTTATTTGAATGAATTAAAAGAACTGCTTTACATCTATCCTTGAATCATTTAACTAGTCGAGGTTTATATAGGATTTAGAAAGTAATTAGTAATAAAGTAGTAATAAAGAGAATTTGTACAATAATCTAATCACAGTATTGAAAATGTAATTAGTAACATAATCAACACTGGTTGCCATACATGTGTCTCAGGTTTTTGGTCAGCACAGCAGCCAAAGGATTCAGTCTGCTCTAAGAAAAATCACATTTGCCACAAAAGAGCCCTCTTTTTCACATAAGTCTTATCTTTTTAAGTTCTTAAACTGAATGGTTGTCTGTCATTTCTGCACTGAGGGTAGAGAGGTGAAGATGCAAAAAAAAGGATGCAAACTCTTCCAAACCCGACAGGGATTAGAAACTTCAGAGGAATGGAGCTAATGGAGGGACGATGATGGAGACAAAGAATAGAGCAGTAATTGTATGGTGTTTGTGTTTGTCAAGTTTTGACTATAATTTGTGTGACACAAATGTCCAACCTGAATTCAGCTCCACAAACAACTTAACCATATTAAATAATGTCTTGGTAAAAAACGTTTCTGACATTTTGTTTTCGGAGCCAGACGTGAAAACCAGTGAAAAACTTCTTGGTGTGTCAATTAAGGAAATAGTATTGATCATAATAGGTTGTAACTGTAAATACAGACTACCAATATATTTTTCACATATTTTGAATAGTGTTGAAGAAGAAATGCTAAAATCTTGCCAGAAAAACACCTGACAGGCTTGTCCAACTAAACTATATTTTGCATGTTTTTGTCAGATGCAGCAGAAAATAACATGCACGTAAAAAAAATTGAATATACAGCTAACGCACATAGCTTACACTTATTCCCTTAACTGTTTTGAGAAATCCAGAAAGTGATATGAAATTGCCCAACATGTCTATTGTAGTCAGATTGAAATCATTTAGCGCACTTAACAGTGATTGCGTGATGAGAAACTGAAAACTGGTTGTTGGTAATGGTAATACATGCATCTGTTTGTGGGTGTTCCTCTGTTTTCCTCATAATTATGGAGTGCCAAAACTGACAGTTAATAATAAGGGTAATTAACAGATGCTAAGATATATAGCAGGCAGACAGAAATTAAAAAGACTAACTGCTTTAGCTATACAAAGATTTTTCTTCTCTGGTACCCTAACACAGTTTCCTATCTGTATTCACACAGAGACTCGTAAGGCCTGCTTCATGACACCAAACTTTAGTTGTTTCTTGAGCACCAAATCAACATTTTATAATAATTTATGAAGGATCAAGTGACACTGCACACTAAAGACTGTGGCATGTAAAAGAATGTTGCTTTTCGTTCGAGTTCAGAAGAAATAATCGAGTTATTTAAAATTCGATTAATATTTCACAATGTTGTACTGCATTTTTGATCAAATATGCTAAAGGGGATATGATGCTATTTTATGCATTCTGAATTGGGTTTTTTTGTTGTTAAAGACTAGGATTCCAATGCTAAACATGGCCAATGCTTCAGAAAATAAGTTTAATGGAGTATTTCTGTGCAAAAAATAGGTTTCTCACAAGTTTCGGAAAGTTTCTTTTCTGAGTATGGGCCTGTGTGACGTCAACAAAGGCAGAATTTCCATGTACGGGCGCACACGCCAACCACACTGTAAAAAAAAAAAGGCAAATATTTAACTTTTTCAGTACAATCGACTTGGATGTTTAAGTTATTTCAACTTAAATTATGTTAAACTGACTTTAAAAAGTTAGTTACATCTTGTATAACTAAAAAAAACGTCTCGGTTACGTATGTAACCCTCGTTCCCTGAGGAGGGAACGGAGACGTAACATCAGTGACTGACGAATGGGGGTTTCGCTTAGAAGCCTGTCATCTCCGAGACTAGAAAGCGCCCAATGGCAGTGCCAATGCCATGGGCATGCGAGATTTGCATGCGTAACTCCGCCTACCCACGTGGGTATATAAGGAAGTAGCTGGCATCATCGCATTATGTTTTACCTGCTGAGGAGCCAAGTTGAACTCCGTTCCAGCGGTACAGCGGATGTGGCAACGGGACGTTACGTCTCCGTTCCCTCCTCAGGGAACGAGGGTTACATACGTAACCGAGACGTTCCCTTTCGTTCAGTCACTCCGACGTAACGTCAGTGACTGACGAATGGGGGTCCCAATGCAATAACGCCACTCGGCTGTCTTCCAGTGCCCTGCGCAAGCGTGAGAACCCTGATGCAAGTTAGGACGGTCAAAGGCCTCTACTTAACGCAGGAATACCAAGGTACACTGGGAGGCATATTCCAGGAGGAGATATGCGCCAAGATGCCTACCCGTAGGGAGGACTTAGGGATACACGTATGACCCCGGGGGGCTGCATACGGAAGATCACTGGGGTACCAGCCGAAGGTGGATTTTTAACCCCAGGAGGTGGCAAGGTTGCCAAGGGAATACACCCGCTCAGGGAGGCTTACGGTGGAAATACACATGTGGGGGTCGCCGGAGGGGAACCATGCACATGGGGCACCTGGCCGGACACGAGTGTCTGGGCTAAGGGCAGACTTACTGGCGTCGGCGTCATCAGTGCTGGAGGAGCTCAGGGCTCTCGGGGAACTCACCTGAGAAGAATATCGCACGTATCCAGTCCGTGGAGTGGAATGGCGAGCAAGCGAAGACACCTGAGCCAATCCATTACCGGCCACTTGTAGAGGCGAGTACATAGTCGGATACAGGCTCCACTCGGAGGTTATAAAACCTGGCGAATGTGTTTGGTGTCGCCCAGCCTGCAGCTCTGCAGATGTCTGTCAGCGGAGCGCCATGTGCTAAAGCCCAAGAGGAGGCCACACTCCGGGTGGAATGGGCCCTGACCCCAAGGGGACATGGGCGTCCCTGCTGCTGGTAAGCCAAAACAATGGTGTCCACTATCCAGTGAGACAGCCTTTGCTTTGAGAGAGCCTTCCCTTTCAGCTTCCCACCATAACAGACAAAGAGCTGGTCTGAGGTCCTGAAACACTGCGTCCTGTCTACGTAAGCGCGAAGGGCGCGTACTGGACAGAGCAGTGCCAAGGCTGGGTCTGCCTCCTCCAAAGGCAGCGCTTGCAGGTTCACCACCTGGTCTCTGAACGGAGTGGTGGGAACCTTGGGCACATATCCAGGCCGGGGTCTCAGGATCACGTGAGAGTCGGCCGGCCCGAATTCCAGGCACGCTTCGTCAACCGAAAATGCCTGCAGGTCCCCTACCCTCTTGATGGAGGCCAGTGCGGTCAGGAGCGCTGTCTTCATAGACAAGAACTTAACATCTACTGACCGCAAAGGCTCAAATGGGGCCCTCTGCAGAGCACTTAGAACTACTGAGAGGTCCCAAGAGGGTACGAGAGGAGCGCGAGGAGGATGTAGTCTCCTCGCACCCCTCAGGAACCTGATGACCAGGTCGTGCTTACTTACCGTTTTCCCGTCCAGGAGGTCATGGTAGGCGGCGATAGCGGCCACATAAACCTTCAGGGTGGATGGAGACAGCCTTCGATCCAACCCTTCCTGGAGGAAAGAGAGCACAGACCCGATCGGGCATTTCCAGGGGTCTTCTTGGCGAGAAGAGCACCAATTGACGAAGAGGTTCCACTTCAACGCATAGGCCTGCCTCGTGGACTCGGCCCGAGCGGAAGTGATGGTAGCCACCACCGGAGGTGGTAGGGTACTCAAACCTGCCGCGTCCCGTCCAGGAGCCACACGTGGAGGTTCCAAAGATCGGGACGCGGGTGCCACAGGGTGCCCCGTCTCTGAGAGAGTAGGTCTTGTCTCAGAGGAATTGGCCAGGGAGGGGCTGTCGCAAGGAGCACTAGTTCTGGGAACCAGGTCCGGCCGTGCCAGTACGGGGCGACCAAAATGACCTGCTCCTTGTCCTCCCTGACCTTGCACAGAACACGTGCAAGAAGGCTCACTGGGGGAAACGCATACTTGCGTAGGCCCTGCGGCCAGCTGTGCGCCAGTGCATCCGTGCCGAGCGTGCCCTCGGTCAGGGAATAGTACAGGCTGCAGTGGGACGAGTCGTGGGAGGCAAACAGATCTACCTGTGCGTCCCCGAACTGATCCCAAATCAGCTGGACCGACTGGGGATGGAGTCTCCACTCCCCAGGGATTGGCTGAACCCGTGAGAGCTCGTCGGCTGCACGGTTCAGGATCCCCGGGATATGGACAGCACGAAGGGACCTCAGGCGCTTCTGACTCCATAAAACGAGATGGCGGGCGAGTTGAGACATGCGGCGGGAGCGTAGACCGCCCTGGTGGTTGATGTACGCTACTACGGCCGTGTTGTCCGATCTGACTAGTACGTGTTGACCCTTCAGCAACGCTCGGAAGCGGTGCAGGGCGAACCGTACTGCCAGCAACTCGAGGCAATTGATATGCAGGCGGCTCTGGCTCTCTGACCAAGAGCCGGCGGCTGCATGTCCATTGCACATGGCACCCCAACCCGTGGTGGACGCATCTGTTGACACAACAACATGCCGGGAAACTCGTTCTAAGGGCACTCCTGCCCGTAGAAAACTGAGGTTCGACCACTGGGTGAGTGTCTGTCTGCAGGCCTGAGTCACTGGGACCCGGAGCGTGCCAGACCGCCATGCCCATCTCGGGACTCGATCGCGAAGCCAGTGCTGAAGCGGTCTCATATGAAGCAATCCGAGCGGCGTTACCGCGGCTGCAGATGCCATATGCCCCAGGAGCCTCTGAAATAGTTTCAGTGGAACCGCCCGCTTGCTCTCTATCTGCCTGAGGCAAGTCAGCAGCGACTGCGCGCGCAAGCCGGTAAGCTGCGCGCACATGGCGACCGAGTCGATCTCCATACCGAGAAAAGAGATCCTCTGCACGGGGCAGAGTTTGCTCTTCTCCCAGTTGACCCGAAGGCCCAAACGAGCTAAGTGGTGGAGAACCAGGTCTCTGTGTTCGCACACCCGGTCCCGAGAGTGGCCCAGTATGAGCCAGTCGTCGAGATAGTTCAGGATGCGAACCCCTTGCTGCCGGAGAGGCGCAAGGGCTGCCTCGACAATCTTCGTGAAGACGCGAGGGGACAGAGCTAGCCCGAATGGTAGTACAGCATACTGATATGCCCGCCCTTCGAACGCAAACCGTAGGAACGGTCTGTGTCGCGGAAGGATGGACACATGGAAGTACGCGTCCTTCAGGTCGATCGCTGCAAACCAATCGCATGGACGAACGCATTCGAAAAGGCGTTTCGCAGTCAACATCCTGAACGGAAGCCTGTAAAGGGATCGGTTCAGGACGCGAAGGTCCAGGATCGGTCGTAACCCACCGGATTTCTTCGGTACAATGAAGTAAGGGCTGTAGAAGCCGGACTTCATCTCGGCTGGAGGGACGAGCTCGACCGCACCCTTCGCCAGTAGGGTTGCGATCTCCGCACGCATGACTGGGGCATTGGACCCCACCACGGTGTACCGGACACCCCGGAAGCGGGGAGGAGCTCGCGCGAACTGAATCGCGTAGCCGAGCCGGATGGTCCGTGCGACCCAGCGGGACAGTCCCGGCAGCTGTAGCCACGCTCCCAGGGAGTGTACCAACGGGGTCATGCGGAGCACCGGCGTACCCTCGGTGGGGCAGCGAGGCAGCGTTACCGGCCCGGACTCGGGTGGCGTAGCGGCCCGGTGTCGGGGCGGCGGTAACAGCTGCGCCCTGACAGAGGAGACCAGGGAAGGACTCGCGTTCCACTGGGGTCTGCTCTGAGAGGGGGCTGGCGACAGAGAGGGACGAGAGCGGCGTGGCCCGGGGGCGGCGCACACTGCCGTCACCGGTCTCTGTGTGCTCAGAGATGGGTATGTCAGTTCTTTCTTTAACCACATTAGGGTGCTGCCACCCCGGGGGGCGGCAGCGGAACGAAAGATTCTCCCCCGGCCCTCCACCGGGGGAAGGAGCGGCCCTGCTGCCGTCTCCTGGAAAGAACTGCCCATCTCTGAGCTGTCCGCGTCAGGAGCGCCGCTTGGCCTGGCGTTTAGCGGGCCGCGGGGCTGGCGCGGACTGGGGCGGCTTCTTGCGGCGCGCTCCGCGGCGCGGCCCGGGTGAAGGCTGCTGCTGTGGCCGCGCGGGAGCGGGGGGGACCGCAGGAGGCCGCCCTCGGCGGCGAGGCAGCTGAGGCGACTGTGCCGGCGGCGCTTGGGGTGCAGCAGCGGGCCGCCGGGGCAGTATATGCTTAATAGCCTCAGTCTGCTTCTGGGCGGCCGAGAACTGTTGGGCGAAGCTCTCGACCGCACCGCCGAATAGCCCAGCCTGGGATATGGGGGCGTCGAGGAAACGAGTCCGCTCGGCGTCCCGCATATCGGCCAGGTTGAGCCATAGATGTCTCTCCTGGACCACGCAAGTGGACATCACCCGGCCCAGGGAGCGTGCGGTAACCTTCGTCGCCCGGAGAGCGAGGTCGGTCGCGGCACGCAGCTCATCTCTGAGCCCTGGGTCGGCTCCACCCTCGTGCATGTCGCACAGCAACTTGGCCTGGTAGGCCTGGAGGGTTGCCATGGCATGCAGCGAAGCGGCAGCCTGCCCCGCAGCTCTGTAGGTCTTCGACACCATTGAAGATGTGAATCTACAGGCCTTGGAGGGGTGCTTAGGGTCGCCACGCCAGGAGGAGGCGCTCTGGGGACACAGTTGCATCGCCACAGAACGCTCCACCGGGGGGACCCCAGTGTACCCTCTAGCCGCCGCCCCATCGAGGGCGGAGAAGGCGGAAGAGGTTGCCAAACGCTCGCGAGAAGACACGGGGGCCCTCCACGAGTGCGCAACCTCCTCATGCACTTCCGGGAAGAAAGGTATTGGGGGCACGGCAGGACGGCTGTCCTGTCGTGGCGCACCCAAAAACCAATCATCTAACCGCGAACGCTCCGGCCGGGGCGGAGGGTTCCACTCCAGACCGAGCGCTGCGGCAGCCCGGGCAAGCATGGCTGTCAACTCCGGGTCCGACTCGGACAATGCTGGCGCGCCCGGAGGCGGCAGCACAGCCGAATCCTCATCCTCGGAGGACTCTAGCCCACCTTGCGATGCGGTCACCGACATCTCATCCTCCTCTGGAGCGCCGAACGAAACCCGCGGACCGGCCGAGACCGAGGCCGCGGGCTCCATCACAACGCTCGCGGGTACCGGTGCAACAGAGGGGGGTGTGGGCCGAGGCGTGAGCGTCGGAGCTGTATTCCACACCATCACCCTCAGGTCACCCTGGCCACCAGCCGAAGAGACGCCCCGCGGACCGGATGAGACCGAGGCCGCGGACACGTCAGATCGGGGGGTGACGGAGGGGACTCTCACTCCGGCGGCCGCACGGAGATCATTGAGTCTCGACCGCAACACGGAGATGGCCATGTTCCCGCAGTGAGAACATGACTCATCCACAAGCGCCGCCTGAGCATGCTGGAAGCCCAAGCATGCCAGACAGTGCGAGTGCCCATCAGAAGAGTGTAGAGACCGGCCACACCCAGAAGCACACGGGCGAGACATCCTGAAAAGGACGTGCCACGTGTGAGCTCTTTTGTGAGAGGATTAACCTCGCAGTCGATGCCGAAGCGCCCAGGGGACCACACACCAACTGGAAACCAATCGTCTGACCAGCAGGCAGGAAGTATGTGACCGCTGGAACGCGCCGAACACCAACACCGACTGGAAGATCCTGATCGTCTCGAAGAACTGACTTAACTCAGAAGGCTTGTAGGAGTGAAAGGTATGTAACCCTTGGCTCCGAAGCATTAAAACATAATGCGATGATGCCAGCTACTTCCTTATATACCCACGTGGGTAGGCGGAGTTACGCATGCAAATCTCGCATGCCCATGGCATTGGCACTGCCATTGGGCGCTTTCTAGTCTCGGAGATGACAGGCTTCTAAGCGAAACCCCCATTCGTCAGTCACTGACGTTACGTCGGAGTGACTGAACGAAAGGGAACAAGTTTAACATTTCTTAACTTATTTTAATGAGTTAAAACAATGTAAAAACATATGTTGTCATAACTTATTGAACATATAATTTTTTTACAGTGAATAGCGAGAGCAAAAGAACGCCCGGGAAGTTGTCGGCTACGCTGCCCAGGTGAAGACTTCACGTAATGAACAATGTCACCAAAGAAGTGTGTTTTGATGTGTCAGGGCAAGACAACCCTGCTCAGCTTCCCTATAGAACCCAGCGTTAAGGGGACGGTGGATGCAGTGTTTTTGCTGCACATCAAGTAAACAACATGAAAGTATAGTTTATTTATCAATAGAGCACGCGATGTATGGTGTGTGTTTAGATACATTTGTTTAGCTGACCATTATAGGTGTCTGTTTGTTTAGTGTAAAACCACTCAAAACAACAATACACAAAGAGTGGGAAATTATGTTGAACTCAATGAATTATTTCCTATTAAACCTCCTTTAATAGGCTTTTGTTCATATAAAGCAAGCTTCCTCATGTATCTTGTCAATTGGGCCAAAATCCTCAATCTATAAATGCATTTGACATGTTACAATAATATAACAAAGTGATGCATAGGAATTATTGATTTGTGTTCTGAATATTATATAATATATAATACATTGTGTTTCAGAAGGAATTTGTTCTAAAAAGCAAATGTGCATTTGTTGTATCACTGGTGCAAAAGACAATTTAGCCTCCAGAAATCTCATGCAATAACAATTGCCGGATCTAAACAGACAGATACTTGCAATACTGACAAGCTTTTAAGATGTTTTCATCCTGCTTCCAAAGCATTTCGACACTAACATCACTTGCGGCAACCAATGAGATCAAGTGCTCAGGGATGAAAAGCAATTAGACAATAAATGAGAATGTGGTAGAATGCAGCGGCTCAAAATGATTATTCTCTGAGCATCAGGGAGCTCCGTTGAGTGTCTATGATCCTGAACTAATAGAGGTTATGGACACACGGGGCTTTACGCAGTTTCAAGTGAATAAAGGTGACTTCTCCCCAGTGTCTTGCCTGCTAAATTCAGTGTCAGTGGATGGATGGCAGGGCCTGTTGCTTAGGCCAGGACATCCCCAAACCAATAAGAATCGATAAGCAACTTCACAATGCCCCGCAAGATCACACCGCCACCCGCCTTGCCATTAGTATGCCGACGTCTAGTGCTGGTAGTGGGGGAGTGATGTAATTGAAATGTGTGGAGCAGACTGCAGATCTATTCATGCAGCTCTGCTCTCCAGGGTAAATGCTACTAAGACACCAAGCACAAAGAGATCCACACACAATTACAAACACACACTTCCGTTCTGTTCCAAAGTCTAGTGAGCCACCATGCTACTTTCTACATAGGCAGCTACCTTCTAAGGCAGCACACTAACGGTTAAGGAACCTGATAAGTAGGCAACTTGGGAGACTTGACTCTCAATTGATTTCATAAGCTAAGTAATCTAACAATGCTAAGCTAACACCTCAATATTTTAAAGGAGACCTATTATGCAAAATTAACTTTTTTATATGGCGTTTGAATAAATGTGTGTTGGCAGTACACAACCACCCTATAATGGAAAAAATCCACCTACTCTTTTTTTGAATCCCCATAAAAAATAAGCAGTGTCTCAGAACAAGCCGTTTGCAGATTCTAACATTTGTGACCACATAATATGCACAGGCCCCGCCCACAACTCTATTACCATAGATCCTGCCCTGAGAGAACTTTTATCTCCTCACCAGGGCATTTAACAGCAGCATTCAAGTAAGAAATGTATTCTTATTAAAGCTACTGGAGTTATTCAGTCAAGAACAATGAGTGATTTTAGTTTTTTTCTTATGTTGTTTGATTTATATTACCAGCAAATAACATATACTCATGCGATTTCTTTACTTGCTGTTTATGTTCACAAACATAACCGACTGCTGTGTGAACTTTGCGTGCTTTTGACATAACCTTGTGTTTATTTGACAGTTTAAGTGCAATAAAACCTGAAAGAGAACATAGTTTAATACTCACAGGACACTCGGTCTGACATTCAGCGCATGCTTCAGGTGTGTGCGCTCAGAAAACCATATATCAATCATAAAACCTCCATAATCGAAACCATAATCAACAACATTTCTCACCTTATAGATGTTTTTTCCCCGCTGAGCTAAGCACAATGGCAATGCTGCCATTTGGCTTAAAAGAGATATCTTAAGCTGGGTGCACACTGTGCGATTTTGCTCACCATTTGGCCGTCTGAGACAAATTTTGCAAACCCTAAAAGATTTCTCTGATCCTAGGCTAAAATCTGACGTCTTTGATCGTTAGTTTGATATGTTCATCGGCAGCCGATTAATGACCGTTGCGATCAAATTTAACCTCAGACGATATTCTGGCAGTGTCAGAAGATCTGGCGCACAATCCTGCAGTGTGACTTCTCCTACGACGATCGTCAAATATCTCGGTTTTTCAAGACAAACCATGACCAAAACGAGAGCTAGAGATTTCTTTGTAGCCACCATTTCAGTCCCGCGTGTAATGCAGCTCAGGGTCACCGAAAGCGTCATTCATTGATGATATAAAACACCGGATGAGTTTTCTTGCGTGTCCGTTTTTAGAGCGCCTTGACTATCGTACAGTCTGGCATTAATGACAACTGAGATCTCACAGTGTGACCTGGCTTACATCGGGATCATGTTCGCACAGTCTGACAAGCAGCATTCGCAAAGGATTTAGAAAAATCGCACAGTGTGCAGGACCCATTAATCTGAATGCCATTCCAAAACATAGGTAAGTCTTCTATGATTCCTTAAAATCTTGCCTCCATTGGCTGCTTACGAGGTTTTTTGAACTCAAGTGTCATGCATAAACACAAAGGCCGTACACTACACACACACGCCCAATTCCTGGAGGCTGTGTGTCACAAATCTATCATTTAAAAGAGATTGACCTTAATTTTATGTCTCTGGGACTCCACTGATCTGTTGGTCAGAGGGCATGATGGGAACTGGGGAACTCTGGCCTCCATGACTGCAATCTTAATGTTGCTGCAGGCAGCACACCTCAGCCTAGATTGACACACACCTACAGTACAGCCGAAGTGAAACCACCCCACGCCTCCAGCTCCCTCTGCTATTAATTATCCAAGGCTGGCGACAGCGTGCCACTGGCCGGCTGACAGCACGCCGGACAATCATGATCTATATATCGGGCAAAAGTGACACCGCCAAAAGAACAATGTGCATTCAAATGCATCCTCATGTGTTAACTGTAAGGAGCAGGAGATTGTGCTGCCCTGCTTAATTTGAGCAGGAAATTGTGTTTGATAAACTAATAGTGTAGGGAATTCTTGATGCATGGAAAGAACCAGTATTCAATAGTAGTATTCAATATAACAGTTAGTTCCGCTCCTTGAATTTGATTGGTTGAGCAGCATTACAAAAGTGCTGATACACAGTCCAAAAGCACTGGGACTTTTCACTCTTCTAGACAAATAATAAATGGCTGGTATTAAAATGATACTAGTTTACTGTAGTAGTTCATCGAAAAATAAAACAAATAACTGAATCAACTGAATAAATTGCTTAACATGCTTACAACATTATAATGTGTGGTATTATTATTATTTGATGTTTGCTAAAGATTACATTTAACCATGCAGTGTTTTTAAAGATTAATTTCAAGCGAGTACAGACAGGCAGACAATTTGGTATTGACAAATCATGCATTTCAAGCATCTATCAAAAACAACCAAGTATTAGTGCGGTGAGTTCTGCACAAGCAAATACCATTCAGATTTTCTTCATAAAAATCTTAAGGCTTCAGAGAAATTATCCCATCTCGCAGATTTATGAGACAGCTGGGAGTAATATATCTTCACATCAGTAGGTTTCATTTAAAATGATAAAGCAATCTGTACCTTGTACGCACTACAGAGGCAGCAGCACGTGTAGAGGAGGCCATTAAAATGCACAGGAATCAGGCTGGTCAGTTCAGCTGTCATTGACAAATAGCTTTCCACATGCCTATTCCTTTCTTTTGTGTCGGCTGAAGCATCCATGCACAGATCCATTACAGAGAAACCTGAATATGTATGTGCCCAAGCCTTCATCTTCCTTTCATCATTGTAGGGTAACAAGCAAAGCTCTGATTCACAGAAACACACACACAAAAGAGATTAAAAAAAGACCTTATGAGCTGCCTTTTTAGTTTGGATAGAAAAAAGCAAGCCTTTCAGTTCAAAGAGACATTCAAATGTCCTCTACCGATCAACATCATCCTTCAGAAACACAATTAATCACCATATTCATTTCGGTTGCTCTGTTTTAGCTCTTAGTGCTACTTCAGGCCTCTTTAAAGCTGTGAGATGTGAGATTATGATGCCATAAACAAGCTCCCAGAAGACATACAGGGGACTCAAACGTCATCAAGTAACAGCTGGAAAAAGGGAAAACATCCTGTCCTGGTTTCTGATGACACCACACATTGTGTACTTACATTTAAAAGGCTCAGATTGTTAAGGTCATCAGAAGTTGGGCAAATACTCAAGCTAAGATTGAGCTACCTAATCATATTTCATGATATTGTGTGTTTTTCCAAAGACGGTTTCAGGAGGAACTTCAGAAAGACGCAGACGGACTTGATAGAGGTACAGTAGTCCTGCTAAAAGAATATATTCTTAGATAATGATGTTCTTTCCAAGTTTTTCTTTTGTCTGTTCCTCGGCTGACTGCTGTGATTTCCAGATGAAGAACTCTGACGTTTAGGAGAAGCAAATAAGGTAGGAGAGCATGATCAGATGACTGATAGAGTGAACAGTTCAATCGATAAACACTGGAGAAGGGTGCAACACTGTTTGAACAGAAGCCAGATGGAGAAAGCTGTTGAAACCTCATACGGGCTGAAATCATGTTCCAGGCCACCAGGGACACATTGTTTTTATCTGCAAGGGTGGGGGGGGTGGAGCGGTCTCTGGCTTTCCTGGCATTCCTCGCCCATTACCGACTCACAGAGGAACCCGTCTGCCAAGACCTTAAACGCTCCAATACATCTCAGCGATATGTGTGCGGAGATGTGTTCAGCATTTAATTCGAGTATTAATCAATTGCTTTCATCAACAGACGAATGAGACTTTGGGTGTCATGAACAAGCAATGGTGAAAAAAACAACTGGTTTCCACGTGAGGTGTATTTCAATGAAATTACTGCAACGCTTAATCGAACACTGTCCTGTTTCTTTGTTTCATGATTTGTTGTAACTTCACCCACTTCAAACTTGATGTGGATCAGTGAGCACAAAAAAATATTTCTTTATGAAACTAAACACCAAATATCTGTTCTCAGTAAACCAAAGGCAGCATGCTCACTAAGGTTGCATTTAGTTGATCAAAAAAAGCTAAATTGTGAAATATTTTTGCAATTTAAAATAACAAATTTTTATTTAAATATATTTTAAAATGTATTTTATTCCAAAGCTGAATTTTCAGCATCCTTACTCCAGTCTTTAGTGTCACATAATTCTTCAGAAGTCATTCTAATATGCTGAGTTGATGCTCAAGAAAAGTTTCTTATTGTTATCAATGTTGATAAGTGGTTGAAACGACATTGCATACATTTTTGCAGGAGTTTTTAAGAACAACCTGAATAGAATATTGTAACATTATAAATGTCTTTGTCCCTTTTGATTAGTTTAAATGCATCCTTGCTGAAAAGTAATATTAATTCTGTAACCAAAAATATGTGCTTTTATTTTAATAGACCATTTTTACTGTTCTTTGATTTCATTCTAAAGCCCTGTTCGGACAGGATTAGATTAACATGGGGACGTGGGGGGTAAAGTAATTTTACCTCAGGACGTCTGTAATATTAATAGCCAATTCCCACGGGATAACACATCTGCGTAAAACTAGCAGAAGTGGGAGGAGTAACTCGCTTTACACACCACGGTAAACTCCGTGTCGTCATGTGCGTATGACATTGCTGTTATCACGTGAGCAAAGACAACATGAGCGCCAGTCTGATATACATGTGTGTGTGTGTTATTAGACAGTTAGGTCCAGTCTAACAATTCTGATTGGATTGTGTTGGTAATAGACACTTTCCTAAAGCTAAAATAAGTGTTGTGCCTCTAATAAGTGCTTTTGATCTTCTTTTTGCTTTAAATGATATGCGGAAGATACTGGAGGTTTACCAGAGTTGTCCCACCACCTACAACGCAACCGAATGCTTCAAGCGCCTCCAAGCTCGCAAAATGCACTTTTTTTAACTTTTAAGGAAATGACAGCATTTTACCATACATTTTTACAGCAGGTCTATTCAAACAGGATTAGTATTACCCGAGGTAATTTTTTTGGACCTTTTTACAGTAGGTAAAAGTCTCGGTGATCTTCACTGGTATTGTCCGTAATGATTACAAAGATGGCACATTCGGACGGGACTAAAATCACAGAGATCCTCTGGTAATAATTACTTTACCCCCGCGTCCCCATGTTAATCTAACCCAGTCCGAATAGGGCTTAACTGGTTACCCATTTAAAAAAACACAGGTTGGGAAACAAATGTAAAAATACTGTTTCTACTCAAAATGAACTAATGTTTCTAAACCCTGGTTTGTAATGAAATCTCTGGCTTGTAATGGCAGACTCTGGTAATTTGTAGAAATTGAGTGGAGCTGTGTCAAAATCTGAACCTCTAGAAGAAAGAGAAAATCGTTTTACAGAGTCATTACAGAGTCAACTTCAGCAAAAGCCTATTTTAGGAAACAATTGAAATTAAAGAGATCTTGATTATTGTTCTTTCCTACAGACTGATGTATACACTCCCTACACTGAAAGCAAGTTGCATGACCTAAACTAAACTGTTTCCAGTATAATTACTGAAGCGATCTATGCAGCAAATCACACTCTTGCATTGTAGATAACTTTGTTGACTACAGGGGGAACGGTCTAGTTTTATACTGATGCTGGCTCTCTGTGTTGACAGGATGTTAAGCGTGATTCACAGCCAGCCTCTGTGCCTCAGCACAGTCGGGCCCTGAGCTTTCTATCTTATTTATATGAATGATTCAAGCCTACGAATATGCATCAGTCCACACCTGCCATTACTCTGCCTGATTGTCACACCTGAGACGCCTGATGAATACAAGCAGTGAGATACACAGTTTCTCATTTTCAGCTTTAATTCACAACTCCGATCGGACGGAAAAACAAATGGCTCGAACGGATGTCCACTAACTCTGAGAGACAGGAGAGCTCAGCTGTGTTCGGTTAAATCACAGTTAGAGATGGCTCTCAGGAGGGGAGGTACGTCTATGTCCTGGTTGTCTGCAAGTCTTGCAGATAGAGATGAGGAGCTCTTTCTCTACATGCCATCGCGTATATAAATGAAATATAAGACACACGTACATTACTTATGGAGTGTGCAGACCAAATGGAGCTATTTTCAGTGGTGAGTTGAATTTATTTATTCATCAAAGGAGACCGTGTGAAAAAGATGACTAAAGTTCTGACTTCAGCGCCTATTTGTTGTCAGAGTTGCACGCTTGCAACAAACTTGCAGTTATTTTGCCACAAAACTCATTTGCATGTGAAAAAAAAAACTCCAAAAGTTTTCAGCATCTATATTTTTCTAAAGGGAATCAAACTGACTCAAAACTCCCATTAAATCTCAACACAAGCAGGACATGTGGGGCGTACCAAACTCTATATGCAGCCATTTTCAAGTGTCGACTTGAGTAAATAACACAAAACAAATTCCTGTCTGATATTATATACTTTCAAGTATCTTACTCTGGAGGAAATGGGGCAAATAAAATGCAGGCAATAGATTGCAAGGCATTTCGTCTGAATTCCTACATAAAGTATGAATAATACTTTATCATCCTCTTCTCAAAGTAGGGCAGGTAAGCGTCAGTGAGTCATGGAAGTTCAAAGACATACTTCAACATCCAACTCTTGGGACAAAAAAATAAATAAATAAATTGCTTTAGAAAAAAACAATCTCACAACATATCTGTTGATCAGTACATTTTTGTAAATATTCAGCATTAATGCTCCATGCATTGACAGTAACAACTAGTGACAACCACAGTAAGCTTTGAAAAACACCCTGCAGTCCCACATTGTTGTCTCCTTCAAACATAAAGGAATTGATCAGTCTAAGCACACACCCCTTGAATAAAAAAGATGTGGGCTGGGACCCTGGATTGAGCGAGAGCTGGCGGGTGCAAGACAGTGTTTACTGTAGTCAGGAGGAGGATAAAACATGCCGAATGCAGCGAAAGTCAGCACAAATCCCTCGGCTGTCATCTAAACTTCAGGATTGCAGCATCTGTACAGTGATTTACCTGGCAATGGCCTGGACCACCTGAACTGGCATGTCTCTGAGACCACACAAAGTGACTCCATTCATTTGGAGCCCTCCTTTATGTATAATTCATGCACTCGGGAAGAGCAGATCTCAAAGCTGCCGCTGAGACGCTCTCCTCTCTTCTAGTATCAAAGTTTCCGTAAAATAAGCTCCGAGCCACGGCACTTACATAAGAACCTCCTCAGTTTCTCAGAGTGTACCTCTATCTGGAGAAACTCGCATCTAACTCCCACAAAATGGAAAATCAGACACACTTTAATGAGCATTCAGGCATCCTCTGCTAATCTACAGACAGCGATGCAACATGCAAGTCTTACCTATAATGATGCTTCCAGCTGACAGCCTGCGAAAGCTAGCGGGAGCACGAGAATGTGTGCGTTCGGGAGAGAGAGATAGGAGATAGAAACTACCGATGTGACAGCGCACAGCTCATTGCGCTCTTTTCAGTGAGGGTGCTTGAGCTTGCGGAGGTGGTCCCTCTCACTCCTGTGACATCTGCTTCTCTCTTTAAACTCATTGGCTAAGAGGGATGATTCCTATTTAGCCAGCCCTGCTCCCCTCAAGTAACCCCCTCCCCTTCCAAACAATCTCTCTCTCTCTCTCTCTCTCTCTCTCTCTCTCTCTCTCTCTCTCTCTCTCTCTCTCTCTCTGCACGCATCTTTTCTTTTCCCTTCATGTTCTTTTCCTCATTTTCATCTCAATCCCGGTTCCTCGCTGCAGTCAGAAGCCGTGGCACACGCTCTGTAGCCCCTCATTGAAGTGCAACACTATTGTTTTTGTCCCTTTCACTGCCTGTCTGCATCCATAAGTGTCTTTTCGCTGTCACACTTTCTTTATGTTTCTTTACGGTCCCTCCACAAGCCTTTGAGATGCTTTGAACACTGACTTCTGAATTGAGGTTTGTTTTTTAGAGGAAATGACAAAAATATGGATTTAATAGTTTTAAAATGTCTAATTTTTAAAGCCACCAGAATATTTATAAAGCCACAGATGCATAAGGGGTGATATTTGAATGTGAGGTGTATTTATGTTTAATAGAGCTAACAGCACAAAAGATTGTTCGTTGAGCAGCACTGCTGTCCATTAGCTCGAAAAGACATGCATTAAATTCACTGTGCATTAGGTGTGCATTAACCTCTATGAACATTATACACCACTAAGAAGCATTTTCAGTTTCAGTATTGCAATATGGTTCAATTTGTGGTTAATTATTATTTAATGCATGAAACAATTATGAATTAATGAGGCATTACCAAGAAGTTCGATCCTCTTAAAGTTATATATATTTTTATATTACAATTTTTATGGTGAAAACGATTGTTCAAGTAAACTTTAAAATGTGTGAGGAAATTAACTGACAATTAATGCACTGTTAATAAATTATAGCTTAAGCCTGGCTTTGAATATTGTATTTGAATAGCTATTAATTTTATACCAGAAATTGAAAAAAAGTCATGCTAGGTTTTATTCAATGAATTTTGCAAAAAAAAAAAAAAAAAAAAAAAAAAAAAGATGCCATTAAACAAATATTTAATATCTAAATGCTTTAACATTCTGTCTTATGTTGTTTCCACATTCATTCGAAGATTCAATATGAAAAGATATTTAGATTGCAACTTTCTGTGATATTTAGATTGCAACCTACATGAAGTGCAATTGATGTCCTTTCATGTGCGGTATTTGTTACATTTTTTAAAAAATTAAGTTAATTTATAAAACATAAAATATTAAAAAAGTACATGAAAATTTACAAATATTAACCATGATTAATAAATTATGTAAATGTAGTGTTCACTGTTAGCAAATTATACCAAATGCATTTAATAACATTTGGTTAAACTTTACAATAATATTATATAATATGTCCATTATAAACTGACAGAAATGTAAAACAGTCTAATGTTCTTTGAATATTTCATTTGAACTGATTTCAAAAGCCTCAACATTCAACACAGAGATTCAATGATTTTCAGAGCAATCATGAAACTCACCAAACACTTTTGTTGTACACACAAATGTAGGTTGGACATTCTGCTTAATATCTCCGTTTAAGGTCACAAAATGAGCCTGAAATTACATAAGGATGACACAATGGGGTCTATTTTTTGAGTTATCAATAATTTTTTTTGAGCCATCTTATTGGAGAGGCTTCAAGAGGAACTAGAATACTCACCATTAGCATTTCAACCAATTAAGGTCTTCATAATATAATAATCAGGACATTTTCTCCAAAATCTTTCAGTTTTTTCATGACTAGAGTTGGTTCAAAATATTTTACAAGTTGAATTTCCTGGTAGACCACTTCCGAGTATAAAGGCTGAGAGGGACAAAAGCTGTCTGTGCTGGTAAAGAAAACTAAAGGCTTCTATATATAGCAGAGCACCTGCGGAAAATAATGCAGAATGCTGAAAAGTCCAGAACTGCTCCCTATGGAACAAACACTACATCCACTAATGACCTCTATAGGAAATCACCATATTTAGACCAATTTAGAGTGAACAACTGAAAGAGGAAAATGGTAAGAAAAAGAAAGCATTTAATGTCTCTTTGTGGTCAGATTTCTTCAGCATAATCATACGCATCTAGTCTGTGGAAAACAAAAAAAATCATGTCATACATTAAAGCAGCATTGGTCTCCAGTTCAGAGTTTCACAAACAACAACTGCTATAAGTCATAAGAGGCTCTTTGATCTGCCCATTGTTTCTCATTTTGTGAGTACCACGGTAATTGGCAAAGTTGGCAATAACCCCCTTGAACTCCCGTCACTGTTGTTTGATACCCATCTGCTCTTTCAGCCATTTTCCCAAAGAAAAATATGCTGTGCTATAATTGGAACCTTCTCCCATGCCTTAGGAGGCTTCAACTTGCCATTTGCAAGTAGGGCATGTCCCGGCGCCTGTTTGACAAAAGCCAAGAGATAAAATGCAGAGGCGGTCGGACGTGCTGGGTACTGCCTAGCTGTGATTTACACTCCGACTCAGCAAATTAACAAGACGGCTGAAAGAGACCACGACATGTGTTCTTTCATCCATTACCAGAGTGTGTTGTTTTATCTGCGTCTAGGTTAGTATTGTAACCTTCATTGATTGATGGAGGAAACATTCCTTGATGTCAGTGACTGACATTAGGTGTTGCACTTTTGATCCCCAAAAACCTCTGATACTTGGAGGAAAAGCCACTGAGAATTAATGAGTTGAAGTTTGCATGCTACTCGCCCAAACATACAGGAAATAAAGGGAGACAACGTGGATGACTCATTAAGGTTTGTGCTGAGGAGCCAAGACAGTGTCCCAGCCGTTTCAAAGTTGTGGCAGGAAGGACACCATGTATTGTTCCCTCATCAGAGAACAAAGTTTACAATAGTAACCAAGACATTCCCTATCTGTCAGTCACTTCAACGTGGTGCCGATGTCTGACATTAAGAGTCCCCCAGTGTAAACACCACAACAACTGAACTGTGTTACGAGGTTTCGGTGGTTCAGATATCGGGTAACAAGCGCACTCTGCAACATCATATCCTACCCAATGCCACACATCATAAAATAAGAGTTATTCATATCACATGGGGAAAGAGAGGACTTTAGCCACTTAAGCCATGGAGTTCTTCATATCACATGGGGACAGAGAGGACAGTACTAACTGGGAATAGGTCAATTCAGTCTGTCTTTTTTACTTTTTCTCTTTTTAAAATAAAAGCCGACAAGAATTAGTGCTGGGGAAGCTCTCTTTCTCCAAGAAAAAGAGCACTATGGAAACCACATATATCCTCTGCTGAATTTGACTGGCGGAGATGCTGAGGAAAAACTCACGTCAAGGTTTTGCCGTTCCAGGGAACTTACCTGGACAAAAAGCATGTTATCACCTCAGGGAGGAGAAAGGCACTGTGTGCAAGCAGTAAACCCAGCTTTTTTTTCTGTAACTGTAAACCTTTTCCAACCCAATGGAGCATGGGACAAAACTCACTCAACCGCTGTTAAGGTTAGGCACTGTTTGCTGGAGCCCAGGAGGATGCAACACTTCCTGGAGTGTGCCTGCACTGCTAAGGGGTAAGCTGACCCCTTGGTCTCTAAAAGGGGTAGTGGGAACATTGGGCACATAGCCTGGCCAGGGTCTCAGAATCACCTGAAAGTACGCCGGACCAAACTCAAGGCACATTTCACTGGCAGAGAATACCTACAGCTCCCTAACAATCCTGACTGAAGTGAACATGGTAACGACAGCTACCTTCAAAGAAAGGGAACTTAGCTCTACTGACTCCAAAGGCTCAAAAGGAGTTCTCTGTAGGCCCAGAAAGACTACAAAGATCACACGAGGGAATAAGGCATGATCTAGGAGGATTAAACCTCCTGCCACCTCTGAGGAACCAATCCTCAGGTTATGCTTCCCTATAGACTTACCATCCACTACATTGTGACAGCCACATATGCTTTCAAGGTGGAAGGAGACAGCTGGTTCTTCAACCTTTTTTGCAGGAAGGAAAGCACTGACTCAGCAGCACATCTCTGTGGGTCTTTCCCTTGGGAAGCACTGTGTGCACAACAAATATCGAGAGTGCGCTAGGGTCAACCAGTCATCAAGATAAATGAGAATGTAAATGTCCACTTCCCTTAATGGGACAAGGGTAGCCTCTTCAAATTTCATGAAAGCGTGAGGTGACAGGGACAGCCCGAATGGCAGGAATCAAATTCAAGAAACGTTCAGTGTCAAGGCAAAATCAAGACATGTAAGTACGCAACTATCGCCACAAACCAATAATGTTGGCAAACATGTCAGAATATGTTTCTGCTTTAACATCTTGAATGGGAGCTTGTGCAGGGCCTGATTCAAAAGTCACAGGTCTAACAACCCAACAGGTTAGCTGAATTTTGTAGCCTGACTGTATTGATGAGCCAACCAGGCCTGCAAACTCCACACAAGAAGCACTAGAGGAACAATCATGTTTGATGTATCTGTGGTGGGGCGGCGAAGCAGAGTGTTGGTCGCCATGTTGGGAAGCAACTATTCTGATCCTGAAGACTTGTTTATTCTCGACGCGTCCGCATGAGCGTTAGGGTGCTGGCGGCAAAAATTATGTCAACGCGGAGGGGGGCGGTCGTGCGCGTTGGGTCCGCAAGACCCCATTTCGCCTGCCGGTCAAATTTATTCTGTGAATCAAGCCGAGCATAATGTCTCATAACACCGGCCCCCAGTTTGCACATTAGAGTGCGGATCGGGCCACATTTTTCTGTCCGAGCCCGGCCTGCGTCCGACAGAGCAGTAACCGAACCCAACCCAAGCCCGACAGGCATTAAGATGTTTATGTCCGAGCCCGACCTGAGCCAGACACAGTTAAAATAATTTTTTGCCCTCATACTAAAGACACACATACGTTTGTTTGTGTGGAAAACCCGCTTTTATTAAGCAACTGTGGCATTCTGAAATGCTTACAGATGAGCGCATAACCATGACGCGCACACGGGACAACAAAGCTTAGCCAAATTAAATTAAATTAACAAAGGCATACCAAAAATGGCCCAAGCTAACAGAACAAAACAATGTAACACAAACGCAGCTTATTGAAATGAAAATGCCTATCAAACTGCAACATGGGATATTAACATAATCCATACATCAGTTTAGGCTAATCCAGATTTTTATGGAGAAAAAGGATTGCATCAACTGTGGATGGCTTCAGGGCGGTCCTCCTCTGCTCTATGGTCCTGCCAGCAGCGCTGAAGTTGCGCTCACTGCTCCTGCTGCTGGCTGGAATGGCAAGGATGCCGCGGTCAAGGACGCTTAGCTTCGGGTAGTTGAGTTGCTGATCTCTCCACCAACCCAGAACATCTCTGTCTTCCTGCATTGCATGATTTTGAGTTGAGTACATCTCGACTTCGTCGGTCGCATCTGCCACAGGTACATTTTCCCACTCCTCAAAGTCAACTGCAGCTTTCTTGGGCGCGGGTTCAGTGGCGGTCTTCTCGGTGCGGAGGTCACTGAGCTGTCTCCGAACCTCCAGGTGAAGGTTGTCTCTTTCTGAGGAGGACAACATTCGGAGCTGGCTATATCTAGGCCAAAGGAAAGTTGCAATTTTTTGGAGTTCTTGGATCTCCACTCTACGCAAAATCTAAGTGAGATGCTGCTTGCGGATGATGGCTTGATAGGGGCTGTCAGTCGTTTTTCTGTTGCAGTGACGCTTCAGTCGCTCAAACCACAGAAACACCAGGTTTATGGTTGGGTACTGGTCCCCTTCAAGTTTGCGCTGGGCATCATAAAATGGTTGCAGGAACTCGACAAGAAAATCAAGGACATCTGGAGATATTGCATCGATCTGCCAGCCCCTTTGCACGGTCATTTAGTTTTTCGCGTAGTTCTTGATAAACCGAGCGGACAGAATTTAAGGTCAGATATACTGTGCTAAACCTTGTGTCTGCCATTTGGATGACTGTTTTTGACAGCAAAGCTGCCATGCCCGTCTTTTTGACATATTTGACCAGTGCCTTGGTTGCATGCAGAGTGTCTGCAACAGTCGGAGCATCTTGGGCCAGTTGTGTGAGGTCCAGGGTGTGTCGCATCACCGTATTATATAGGTGATCTTGGCAGTCAAGTCTTCGATATGGTCTGAGGGCACTGATGATGTTTGAGCCTTGGTCTGTCACCCACACCACTTTATTCAGCTGACTCATATCCAGGCCATACACAGTTAGCAGTCTGATGATTTCTCTTCTAATATTCTCCCATTTTAGCCTCTTCCAACAGGAATGCGACTGGTGACAATACAGTGCTTATCATTTTAAATGTTCGTGTCACGAAATGACAAGTGATGGTCAAGTAACTTAATTTGTGGTAGTCCTCTGTCCAGATATCCGTAGTCATTCCGATAGAATTCACCTCAGTCAGAATGTCATTTAGCTGCTCAACAAGCTTTGTGCGTTTCTCTGTTGTCAGCTCATGACACTGTTTTGACATCGTGGTGGGATCAGGCAGTACGTCCCGTGCTGCCACTGAACCATATGTAGCGCCGATGTTAATAAGCTGCTGGGCCAGCGCAATAAAACCCCCTCCTTCAATGGAACGAATTGGCCTTATGTCTTACAGCAGTACTCAATGCATTTTTCAGTCAGTTTTTTTTTTTTCGCCTGCTGAGGGATTTTTCTTGAGGTACTAGCGAAGGCAGTGATGCTCGGCTGCAGTAGCCCAGGTGACTTACAAACCCTATCCACATGACGCTGCAGGGTGGAATTCCCGGTCCTCTTGCTGTCATATTTCATGAGAAATCCGCAACCCTTACATTGAACATAACCAACAGGTTCATCACTATCGGCCTTGACAACTATGCAGAAATGCTTCCACACTGTAGACTTTCCTTCATTTTCGGCGGTTTTAAAATCTCCTGAGGCCAACTTCTTTTTAACATCTTCCATCGTTGCGCTGCCAGCCACATGAAGCCTAATAATACAATATACTATGCACGCACGCACGCACGTCACATGCACGTGTTGCGCGTTGTCACAGATGCAAATGTATACACACAGGAAGACGGTTAGGGTAATATTTAAAATTTATTTTAATCACAAAACAAACCTTTGCATCAAGTTAAACAGGCCCATTAGCTACCCATATAATAAGCTGTTTTAAATTTTAAATGTGCAATATCGCACTGACGTGACCAAGCCCGACCCGAATTTGTCGGGTACCGTCGGGTCCCGTCGGGCTCGGATCGGGTATCCATGCTCTATTGCACATATAAATTAGGTGCTTATATTTACAAAATGAGCCTACAAAGGCAGAAATAAGTCCTTTTAAATAAATCCATGTTTAATCAAATAAATAAATCACTCCACTAAAATGTTTAGTGAAATTAGGAAATATTTAAGAGATCAAGTTAAGGTTTACTGAGTTTTACACGATTCTTTAGTAGTGGTTTTTGGTGAAATGTACTAAAATAAATATCATCACCTGTGTACATTAGCCCACTTCCTCTCGACGATTTTTCCTGATGGTTTATAGAACAATTACTCCGAGTATAAATGCCTCGCCCGTTTGTGGAGGAGCGTGCACAGTCAGCGGAGGCTCGTGCAGCGGAGCCAGGTGAAAGTATAAACAAGGCTTGGGGCTGTGGGTGTATTGGAACACCTTGAGCCATAAGCCCCAACTGGAACCAGCTTGTGATGGTTGAGGAAGCTGTGCATCCCCTGAACACACCACACTCTCCGTGTCCATCACGTCAGGTCTGCAGTAACCTAAGCCCCTTTCACACTGCACGTCGGACCCGCAATATTCCTGGAACATTGCCGGGTCGCCTTCTGTGTGAAAGCAACCACGTCCAGGGATTGATTACCGAATTCGACCCGGGTCGGGACCTAGTAATATTGCGGTATTCGACCCGGGACGAGCGCTGTGTGAACAAAAGCCGAAACTAATGCCGCAACGTGTACGTAGTTATCGTGCGACTCCTAGAGCTTGTTTTTTCAATAATACAACCCTGCAGTGCCAGAAGAGCTTGTCTGTGTTTTAAACGCAGAGAGTGTTCGTAAACAAAATAAACTAAAATTAAACAAGCAGAAATGTGTACAAACTGGACACAAGTCGAGACCACGGAGCTCCTTACTATCCGCGCTGAAGCTGAGATCGTTCGCCATTACACGTCACATCAGGATGTCACGTGTCAACTCAACCCGGGACCGTTAAGCGTTGTGTGTGAAAGCGCACATATTACGGTATTTCGCTGGCTGTGTGAATGGACCAAATCTAGCGACCCGGGAACAAATGCCGGGTCGCATTATCCGTGTATTTGCCGGAATCGCAGTGTGAAAGGGGCTCTAGAGAATGAGGAAGTTGCTCTTTCTTCGAAAATGTGAGTACCACTTCCACTTGGGCTAATGGCAGAAAAAAAAGATTCTCTACCCGGTCCACTGGAGGAAGGAGCAGTGCATTCACCACCTTGATATTAGATGCACATTATGTATGTTATAGATCAAATAGCATGTCTTTAGTCTAATAACCTGGTGTTTAAAGAACAAAATACATTTATTTGCATGAAGGCCTATTTGAGAATGAGAATAGGGCTGGGCGATATGACGAAATATATCGTCTGGACGATAGAAAATGTCTATCGTTTTATATAAGGCTCTATCGCTTACGCCACGATAAGGCGTTTATGGCAGAATTTTACGTCAAGATGCACCTCACGCCACGGCATGCCCGTGCACGCTGCAATACATAAACAAACATGGAGGAAGACGGTAGTAGACGCGGTTCAGACCAGGGTAATTCTCAGAGTAATTATGCCAGAATAGTGGCATAAGCGCTCAAAACAAACTTCTGACACAGACGCTGCAACGGGCTTTTACGCGTGGCACACCATATATTGAAATATTTTAATGGCAGGTGTAGGGATGGCGAAAACTAAACATTTTCTTGACCGACCACCGAGCCTCATTAGCCGGTTGAAACCATAGACTGTAAAAAAATATGGACGTAGTGTCCGTGACGTCACCCATAGGATTCTGATAAGCCGTTCTGAAGCTTAAAGTAGAGTCGAGCTGGGCGTTGCCATCTTGTGAGCGAGTCATCGCGTGTCACTCCCGGATAACAGAAAATGGGCAAAAAGGCGGGATGTGCGCGGAGCGGAGGTGACGCAATAACTATAGACGGCAGATAAATGGCTATCCACCTGTAACCACGCCCTTAATTATGCAGAACTTTAAGGCTTTATATAACGTAAACGAATGAGTTATAAAAAAATTCACCCCCCTCACAGTTGTCATGAAGATCAAAATTAGCCTTATAAGCCAAAACCACAATTTGTACCAGGCTGTAAACATGTTCTTTTCTGGTTTAAAGTTGAGAATTTTAACATGGGGCTCAATGAGATTCTGCTCCCTACTGGAGCCTGTCCCTAGTGGCCAGTTGAGGAATTGCAGTTTACATTACTTCCGTATTGGCTTAAAGAGAGATCGCGGGAGGTTGCCGCTTGGTTGAAACCGGTTAACCGATTAGTTTAAAATATGCTGCGCTATTTGAAATAACAGCCGCGAGCCGCGCTCCCTCTGTCTCTCTCTCGCTCTCTCACTCACACACACACGCGCTGCCGCCTCCCTTCCACTCACGTCACTTTTTAAAATCCCCCACAGCGCGAAACACGAGTCCCGCAAACGCGCCGCAGAGGAGCTTGTTTGTAATCAGAGGACAAATGGCTCATTAGTTTCGAAATGGTTTGGGTACAAGGTGATCGCGTTGTAAATAAAGGCGTTTGTCCAGCGTTAGAAGCTCATTTGAAACATTGCCGCGGCTCATTTAAGAAAATGACAGCTCCGAAGAGGCTGCTTTAGTTCGAGGTAGTGCTAACAATAATAAAGAAAGACGATCAACACCTTATGTGTTACCACTGAAATGAAGATGTAATATATTTCCAAATGTAAGCCCATCTTAAGCGAAATGCACGCTTCATACTGTCGTCTGCCCTGGCTCTAACCTCGAGTGTTTACTTTTTGCAAACCTTGTGAGCGCGCAAACCCAAACGCTGTGACCTCGAGCCAAATGTTTTTATTGGTTTATTAAGTACAAACAGGCGAGTTATGAAAAATTGAGTGCGAGGGATATGTTCAATCACACAAAAAGATTTTGGAATGAGACGGCCACCTGTAGTAGCGTTTAGTCCACTGTCTATAATAGTCTAATTTAGAGATCACTTTTTTATTTATTTTAACCGACAACTTTGATCGGTTAACGTTGATACGGTCAGCCATCGGTCAAACGGTCATCGGTTAACATCCCTAGGCAGGTGTTAACTTTACCAACAGTCTTGCTTTAAAAAAAGGTTCCACATAAATTAAAAATGTAGTCCATACTACCTTTATTTGTTTTGTATATCATTTCAAACTGCATTTCCACATTGCAATTTTGTATAGACTATTCATAAACTGAATTAACAGAAAAATTGCTATATCGTTATGTATATCGTTATCGGGATATCAAATGAGCTATATCGGGATATTAAATTTTGGCCATATCGCCCAGCCCTAAATGAGAATATCAGAAATTTCATGATATAGGCCTACATATGTCATACAGTGCTATTGTGGCTGAGGTCAAGCATGATGCGTTGCCATTGAAATAATATATAAAAATTGTGAGGCGTTTACAGAAGATTTGATCGCAAGCAAATCTCCTGATATTTTCCTTACCCCAATCTTACCCATGGTGTTTGTGTCTTTATTTTATCAGTCGAAAAAAAATTACTTTTTTTGAGGAAAACATTCCAGGATTTTTCTCCACCTAATAGACTTCAATGGCAACCAAAATGTTGAAGGTCCAAATTAATGCAGTTTTAAAGGGCTTTGAAGGGCTTCAGAGGCTCTGCACGATCCCAGACAAGGATCATCTTGCACTGCTCTGCGGCTCGCCATGGATTGCGTAATCACGGCAGAAAGGTCACGCTAGACGTAGGCGGAATTGCTGCCCCAAGAGAATGTGCAAGGACTAATTTGCCCTTTACTAAGAGCACTCCATCTTCAAATAAAAAATGGTAAATGGACTGCATTTATATAGCGCTTTTAACAGACCTATGGCCATCCAAAGTGCTTTACATATCACCTCACATTCACCCATTCATACACCGACGGCGGTGTCAGCCATGCAAGGCGCCATCCAGCTCGTTGGGAGCAGTTGGGGTTAGCTGTCTTGCTCATGGACACCTCGACACTTGGTCAGATGGAACCGGGGATAAAACCACCAACCTTCTGGTTTGTAGCCAACCTACATGAACATCTGAGCCACTGTCGCCCCCATCTTCAACTTCAAAATCGTCTGATATCATTTACTTCATACTAAAGGAAGTTTGTATAAATATTTGCATGTGTGCTTTGTAATCATGGGAGCGGTACTTCTGTCTACGTCTTGTGTGATCTTTCCGACGTGATTACATAATCACTGGCGTGCGCAGAGCAGCGCAAGATGAGCAATTTTAAGGTTAAAAAAGAGAGCGTTTTTATTTTAGAAAATGACCACTCTTTTTGCTAGAAAAACACTATTCCTTGTCTGCGATCGCACAGAGCCTCTGAAGTTTTCCTCCAAAAACTTTCACTGAAGAAAAAAAATAAGATCTTGGATGAGAAAATCAGAAAATCTTCATTTTTAGTGAACTAATCCTATAAAAAAAGAAGCTCTCCGTATGTGTTTGCTCTTTTAGAGGAAATCTGCTCTCTTATGTTGCCGAAGCGCCCAGGGGAACTCTCTCTCTCTCTGCACTTATCTGTGCACTGCTTTGAGACAGACTCCAGCTCCAGGAGAAAGTGGCAAGCAAATTCCACTCGCTAATTCTCATTGGCTTTTTCTCATAGTATCAGTGGTCTTTGGTACTCCCTAGTGTCAGTCATCAACACTGTCACAATGACAAAGGCTACAATAACTTTGCAGTTGAGTGTAAACTGTCTGATACTCCTGTTATCGTTTATGCATTTACAAAATTGTCGTACGTTCTAATGATTGATTGATTTTAGACAGTAAGTAAACTTTGGTACTTACTTTTGGTAACTTTGGTTAATTCACTCAAAAAAGAAAATGCTGCCATTATGTACTCTACCTCATGTTGTTTAAAACCTGAACACATTTCTTTCTTCTGTAGAAGATAAATTAGAATACATTTAAAAGGGGTGGTTGCATGCGATTTCACTTTTTTAACTTTAGTTAGTGTGTAATGTTGTAATATCTGTAAAGTTACAGCGCTGAAAGTTCAATGTAAACAGAGATATTGTCTTTTAAAGTTATGGCACATTATTGCACAAAAACGGCCGGTTTGGACTACAATGAGCTTCTTTCCGGGTTGGTGACATCTTAAACCCTTGCTATTAACATAAACACTGCCCGGGACTTCTGCCTGTAATGGTAAGGGGCGTGGCGTTTCCGGACAACCTGTGCTTGGCACTTCAGCCAATAAAAACACATGAAACTACATTTGGCCATCCCCCCTTCTAAGACCATTTCGTTTTTCAGAGGGATGGGCTTCATAGAAGCAGGAAGCAAATGAGCCGTTCAATGGACAGTGGAGACAGCGGTGTGGAATAAAGGTAAAATAGAAGAAAAATACAGCGTAAAAAAAAAGAAGTATTAAGACATGTTATACTGCGCCCCATAAACACATCCAAGACACAAAAGTAAAAATCAGTAACCAAGCAGTTTTAGTTACCAAATATAGCTGCAAGCAGCCATTATGGGGGCCAAGCGAAAATAAGAAGACAAGACATGCCAGCATAGCTGGAAGTGTCAAACCAACTGCAACAATGAGCCATTAAAGACCTATTAAAAGAGCATATTGCAGGTTAGAGACTCCAGTGAGTCAGTGTATAGAAAAATAATGTAGGACCTAGATTTTCTTTAAAATATACTTGTAAATACGCTAATAAGGCTTTTTGAGTCGTTTTTGTGAGAAAATTTTACTTCCGCATCTAAAAATGCGCAAGACATAATAACGAGCGGGAGTGCGGTGACTTTCAACCATAGGAAAACAATGGATCGCAATGACAGTTCGGACGCTGTGGAAAGTATAAATGTTTATCAA